>NC_059303.1:3012859-3020359 GCF_017591435.1 Portunus trituberculatus
TTTTCTAATTCATGTCTCTTAAGTAAATTCTCCTTCATTCTTTGCTTCATTTCTATCGTTTATTTACACTGCCTTTCATTGTCTTTCACTCTCTTGTGTCTTTGTTCATTCTTTCATTTTGCTTATATCATTTACGCACGTTTTTCTTCATTATTATTATCCACGCGTTCGTATAAGTAAATATTTTTCTTATATCTTATTCTTCAGTCGCTGTATTACTTTCTCTGTCTCTTATTGTCCCCTCACTCATAAAATTTTCTCTCACTTACTTCCTCACTTTGAATAACTCACAAATTCACCCAACTGAAAATTTGAACATTCACTCATTCATTCATTCATTCAGTCAGTCAGTCAGTCAGTCAGTCAGTCAGTCAATCAATCAATCAATCAATTAACCAGCCAGCCACTCACTCACTCACTCACTCACGCACTCACTCACTCTGCAAACCTCACAGGCGCTATCCTCCTTCACCTCTTCACCTCCTTCACCACTGGCCTTCTGCCTAGCCCTATACACTTCAGTCCTCCTTGACATAGCGGTACTGAAGTGTGGAGAGGAAAAGTACCAAGGAGAAAGAGAGACGTAGGAAAAGAGAGACAAAGAGACGGACAAACATATACAGAGAAAGAGAGTGGTATTGTAGAGAGGGAATGTGATATCGAAAGAAGGACGAAAAGACAAGAGAGAGAGAGAGAGAGAGAGAGAGAGAGAGAGAGAGAGAGAGAGAGAGAGAGAGAGAGAGAGAGAGAGAGAGAGAGAGAGAATCAGGAAAGAATACGAAAACAAAGGAAGAGTACGAAAAAATGATGCAGGATAAGAAATACAAAGAAATGACAAGCAAATTACATCTTGAGAGAGAGAGAGAGAGAGAGAGAGAGAGAGAGAGAGAGAGAGAGAGAGAGAGAGAAACCTGATTAATTCCTCGTAGTTACACACACACACACACACACACACACACACACACACACACACACACACACACACACACACACACACACACACACACACACACACACACACACAGTCGGCAGAGAAAGGCAAATACTGCGGCCGTAAGAGTGTTGGATACCCTTTGAAAAGCCATTTACTGCTTCAACATACTAGTCTCCCTTTGCCTTTCCTCCTCGTCCTCCTCCTCCTCGTCCTCCTCCTCCTCCTCCTCCTCCTCCTCCTCCTCCTCCTCCTCCTCCTCCTCCTCCTCCTCCTCCTCCTCCTCCTCCTCCTCCTCCTCCAGATCAATGCTGTCTTTCTTTTGGTGCAACTTTGAATTCACTCAGCGGGTTGGAAGTTCTCTTGTTAGTTGAATTTGATTCCTTTCCATACACATCAAAGATTGTTCCCTCGGGTGCCTGTCAAAGTTTGGGCGGCTCTGACCCCTTACTGTGTTCTCTCTCTCTCTCTCTCTCTCTCTCTCTCTCTCTCTCTCTCATCAAGTCTTAATTTTCTTGTCATTTCTTTGTTTTTCTTATTCCGTGTTATTTTTTTTTCGTTTTCTTTCTTCGTTTTTGTATTCTCTCTCTCTCTCTCTCTCTCTCTCTCTCTCTCTCTCTCTCTCTCTCTCTCTCTCTCTCTCTCTCTCTCTCTCTCTCTCTCTCTCTCTCTCTCTCTCTCTCTCTCTCTCTTCTCATCTTCTTCTTCTTCTTCTTCTTCTTCTTCTTCTTCTTCTTCTCTTCCTCTGGTAAATCGATTTCTCTCTTCAGTTGCATTCTAGAACCATTTAGTCTAGCAATGCTCACCCTTCCCTATCAGTCCCCCCACCAACCCCCTCAATCCCTTCTCATATTTTCTCACTCTCCCCCTCTCCTCTTCCTCCTCCTCTTCTTTTAGTCCTCACCTCTTCGTCACCCTTCTTGCTCCTCCTCCCCCTCATCTCGTCCTCGATCTCATTATCTGCTCCGTCTCTATTTCGACGTCTCACAATTCCATTTAGACGCCATAACCTTCTCCTCTTCTTCCTCTTACGTTTCCTTCTCTTCCTCACTCTCCTTCTCTTCTTCACTCTTCCTCTTCTATTATTCGTATTCTTGTTCTAATCTCGTTTTTGTTTTTTCTTATTTTTGTTCGTGTTGTTCTTGGCTTACGATGTTTAATGTCTTTTTATCTTTTTTTTTCTTTGCTTTCTTCTGACCTAACATCCATTAACTTTCTGTACTTCAAATTTGTTTTCTCTCACTACTCATTGCCTATTTTTTTCAATTGTACACTTTGATCTTCCCCTTCACTGTCCAAGTTTCATTTCCTTCCAACATTCTTTTCTCCATCTCTTCTAACGTAACGTAATCTAACCTAATCTAGCGCCTATTAACTCCCTGTTCCTTCAGTCCGATCTCTTACCTTTCACTGTTTTGGTCTCAATTTCTCAGTCGTTCAGCCTCTTTCACCCCCTACGGCTGTCCCTTCCTCTCTCCATCTCCACGCTCTCAACTTTCTTCAACATCCTTTAACCTTCCTTCTCTGCCCTCCCTCTTTTACCCTTTTCTACTAACCTTCCCCACACCACCCCCTCCTCCTGTGGGCTCCCTTCGGCTTCCTTCGGCTCCCCTCTGTCAGCAAATCAACCGGGCACTCATTTCGCCCGATCCGAGGAGGAAATTCTGGAGCATTTTTTTCCCTCGGGACTCTTTCTGTCTCTCGCGTCTTAATTACTGGAAGTTTTGACGCTGGATCAAAGGCAGCGTCCCACCAATGCAATAACACCATTGGCTCGGCTCCTTCACCGCCCGCTAACCACCCAACAGCCTCGTTAACGCGACCTCACGCACCATTAGGGGACCCGTTACTAACTGTGCTTCAAAAGAGGAATGGTGGTGAAGGTGGGGGTGGTGTAGATGTGGTGATGTGTGGTGTGAGTTATTGTGGAGGGGTTTGGGGGGGGTTCTTGGTGTGTGTGTGTGTGTGTGTGTGTGTGTGTTTCGTCATTTAATTGCTTCAAGGGCAGGATTAAAGGATCTGATAGAGGCGTCGACACACTGCAGTTGTTGATTTGTATAATTCACCTCGGTCGCCTGCTGGTCACCCAGCCAGTCTTCCCCATTACGGAGCGAGCTCAGAGCTTATAGACCGATCTTCGGGTAGGACTGAGACCACATCAACACACAACACACACCGGGAAAGTGAGGCCACAACCCCTCGAGTTACATCCCGTACCTATTTACTGCTAGGTGAACAAAGGCCACACATTAAGAGGCTTGCCCATTTGCCTCGCCGCTTACCGTGTGTGTGTGTGTGTGTGTGTGTGTGTGTGTGTGTGTGTGTGTGTGTGTGTGTGTGTGTGTGTGTGTGTGTGTGTGTGTGTGTGTATTTACCTAGTTGTATTTACCTAGTTGTAGTTTTACAGGGCCTGGGCTTTATGTTCGTGTGGCCCCGTCTCCATATCTACACTTATCCAATTTTTCTTTAAAACTATGTACACTCTTGGTGTGTGTGTGTGTGTGTGTGTGTGTGTGTGTGTGTGTGTGTGTGTGTGTGTGTGTGTGTGTGTGTGTGTGTGTGTGTGTGTGTGTGTGTGTGTGTGTGTGTGTGTGTGTGTGTGTGTGTGTGTGCTTGAAATATCCATCACATTATATCAAAACGCTGCAAAACACTTGATCATGCAATATTCGTACAGTTTTTAATGTTTACTCGACGAAAGGTTAATGTTTATTGTTTACTTATGATATTGTTCAGGAAAACCATTTACCTTAATACAGATCCTCTTTTTATTAATCAGTATCCTATATACTTTCCTTTTCTGTACAGTATCACTCAACATTCTCTATTTTGTCAGCATTCGACCTTTTATTTCTTTGAATCTTACTTATTTTTTCTTCATCTAGTGTCAACCGGTGGCGTAGTGGATAAGATGGTGAGCGTGGGATCGGGCAGACGTCCACGCGTAGGTTCGAATCCCACCACGTACAGCCTTAAAACACTTTGCCATTTGTCGAGTGGTTTAAAGTTACCTACATGTCACCATGATAGCCAGGTTCTAGGTGGTTACACCCAAGATGAGCTTGGGTGGTGATATGGGCCCTAATATGGGTACCACTATAGATAAAATTGCCTGCGCCACTAATGGGCGGAAGCTGAACAGCGCTTCCCATACACTCTTCAAGTGTGCCTACAGGCGCTATAGGCCTTACCGTAAAAAAAAAAAAAAAAACTTTTCATCATTATATCTTTATTTTACCAGAATCTTACATATTTTTCTTTCATCCTTAAAAACACCCATATATCTCCAGCATTGTATTATTTTTCTCACAACATCAGTATGAACAGACCTTAAGTGTATATTATTCTGTTGATATGATTGTTCTCTCTTCTCCCACAGTTCCCGTGCTGCTGAAGACAGGCAGCCCTCATCGAGTCAGCCAAAGGTGAAAAACATAAAGTATTTGTTTTAGCTTTGATTCTGAAGGAAGAGACAGTTAGCGGGGATTTTATTCGATCTTGTTTGTCTTTGCCCTTCCTCTACTTCTATTTTACATAAAAAAGATGTACGGAGGAAAAAGAAACTCTTATATGAAGAATGCATATGACAGACTACTAGTAAAAACGGAGAATCATATGACATAGGAATAAATGGTGCTGAAAAAAGTCAGTGGTGGAAATTTTATTAGTCCAAAGTATCATAATAGTAAGCCAGAAAAAAAAAAACATAATAGCACGTTCTTGAGGGTAGAAATAAACGGAACATTAAATTTGGTATCTGAAACTGTGAAGCTGTCCATGAAACCACAATCCAATAAAACTAAGCTTAACCTAACATTAATTGATTCAACCAAACTTATTGCAGCCTTGAAATTATTGAATTGTTAAAGAATTACTAACCTAACAACTGCAATCCGATCAAACTAAACTTAACCCAACGTCGTTTCACCCAACTAATGCTAATCCAGTTGTCCTCCTTAAAAAAAAGTAAAATCAGTGATGCATTTCCAGTACTGTTTTTACTTATATCATTTCATTTAAGAGTGAGGTTTTAAGACATTTATCTCATTATTTTGGCTAACTCTCAGACCTGCTTGGGGACTGACATCTAAGTGAACCTTTTTGTTAAATCGTTTTCGTTGCCCTTGGTTGGATTTCCCCTCTTACTTAAAATAAAAGAACTAACACAAACTTTTCTCTCATTCTCTCATGTTCAGGTTATAAATGACTGTGTTTGTAGATGAGCGGTCACTGAGGTCAAGTGTCAAGCGTTCACTATCTCTCTCTCTCACACACAACCTAACACTCACGTCATATCTTAAAGCACCACTCTAAAGGATATTTTCATGAACCCTCCTCACAGTTTCCATTCATCTTCCACCTGACACACGACTCAAGAAGAACAACACGATCACTTCATTTATTACCTGATTGTTGACGGTTAACCCCTTCAGTACTGGGACACATTTTTACCTTGAGATTTGTGTACCACTAGACCATTTTATTGACATTAGGAAGGGTCTATGGAGGTCGGAAGATCAATGGCCACAGTCTTCACTATTTTAATCCCTCCATAAGTTTCTGAAGTCGTATAAAATCACCAAATAGTAAGCAGAATGAATATGGAAATGCGTCATGGTACTGAAGGGGTTAAACACTACTGAAGCCCTTTTTTTTCCCACCTTTTCCACCCTTTTCTCATCATGTATGTCTTATCGTGGAGGGCGCAGCTAGGTCACGTATTGCTGTTGTTGCTGTTCATGTTTTCTAGAGCTGTTTTAGTTATAATTCGGAGTGTTTTTTGTACCCTTTTTTTCCATTCTTTCCCTATTATGATTTTCTTTTTATCATGGAGGACATAGCTAGGTATCATATTGCTGTTGTTGCTGATAATGTTTGTTTTTTTTAGAGCTATTTTTGTCAAGGATGTTAACGGCGGTTTGGTGATTGCTGTTTTCCCCGTTTTCTTTCTTTTCTTATTTATTTTCTCGTGAAGGGTATACCCATCTAGATTATTTGTTGTTATTGTTGCTGTTGATAGAGTTGTTTTTCAAGGATGTTCACGGTGATTTGGTGGTTGTTTATTTTTTCACCCTTTTGTCCCTTTTCCATTTTTTCCCCCACTTATATTATTGTGGAAGGCATATCTAGATTATTTATGCTGTTGTTATTGATGTTTTTTTTAGGACTATTTCTTTCAAGGATGTTAACGGTGGCTTGGTGATTGTTGTTTTTCCATTTTTTCTTTCTTTTCTTACTTTTTTTTGTAGTGGAGGGTATACCTATCTAGAGTATTTGTTGTTGCTGTTGCTGTTGATGTTGTTTTCAGAGCTGTTTTTCAAGGATGTTAACGACGATTCAGGTATTGATGTGCATTTTTCCCTTTTTTTTATTTAATTTTCTCGCTTATTTTCTCGTTAAGGGTATACTTATCTAGATTAATTGCTGTTGCTGTTGATGTTGTTTTCAGAGCTGTTTTTCAAAGATGTTAACGACGATTCAGGTATTGATGTGGATTTTTCCCTTTTTTCCCCCTCCTTTTCCCATTTATTTTCACGTGAAGGGCATACATACCTTGTCACTTATTACTGTTATTGTTGATTATATTTTCAGAGCTGTTTTCCAATGATGTTAGTGGTGATTGTTGTGTTTTTCCACCTTTTCTCTCTTTTTCCCATTTATTTCATCGTGGACGGCATAGCTATTTAGACCACTTATTGCTGCTGTCGGTGATATTTCTACAGATATTTTTTCAAGGATGTTAACGGTGATTTTGTGATTTTTGTGTTTTTTTTCACCTTTTCCCTCTTTTCCCACCTGTTTTGTCGTGGAGGGCATAGGCACGTAGATCATTTGCTGCTGCTGATGCCGTTGCTGTTTTCTGGCGCTGTTTTTTGAAGGATCTGAGTGGCGGTTGTTGTTGGCAGCTGGCGGGATCGAAAGGCGCCACACTCAGCTCAATTAGCCCAACCAAAGCGTGGAGTAAGAGTCAATTTTTGCCCCACGAAAATATTCTTTGAGCTGTGCCTTATCTAATTATGGGTCTTCAGACGGAACCCTGCGCGATAGACTGAGGAGGAAGAGGAGGAGGGAGAGGAGGGATAGTAGAAGGAGTAAAGGCCATCAAACCCCATTTCATTGCAAAATATTTTCCCTCCTTATCATCTTCCACGTACATCTTAGCCGTGATTTGTTTTCTCCCTCCCTCAAAGGCGCCAGCGATAATACACCTGTTAGTTCCTTCAATCTCGCAGCGTCAGGTGAAGCGTCTATCTGTCAGTGCCATCTTTACTACGCCGTCAAGTGTCGGGAAGTGCCACTGAACACATCTCAAAGGGGAAAAAAGACGTATGAATAGGGAGAAGTTAGTGAGGAGAGGGAGAGGAGTAAGAGGATGTAACGCAGTTTAAGAGGGTGGTAGTGGTGGTGGTGGTAGTAGTAATGGTGGTAGGGAGCGGGCTGGGATAAGTGTGGGGGATGATATTTTCTTTTCGGGTGATTGTGGAGGCAGGAACGTCAACGCTTTTACCCCATTACCTGCCAGGAACAAAAGGGTAAGCGAGCCACGAGACCTTCCTTCCACTGACGAT
>NC_059303.1:3025359-3032859 GCF_017591435.1 Portunus trituberculatus
GCTTGTTGTTGTTGTTGTTGTTGTTGTTGTTGTTGTTGTTCTTGTTGCTGTTGTTGTTGTTGTTGTTGTTGTTGTTGTTGTTGTTGTTGTTGTTGTTGTTGTTGTAGAGTCTTCTGTGTTATCTAATTTCCGTGTATAAGAAATAAATTACGTATGCTTACACACACACACACACACACACACACACACACACACACACACACACACACACACACACACACACACACTGCTAGAAGTAAGACGCTATAATTTTTCACTTTTTTTTTCTTCTCTTTGCCCTTTTTATTCCTCCTCCTCCTCCTCCTCCTCCTCCTCCTCCTCCTCGCCACTAATTAGACTCGTGCTTTTAGCTTGGTATAATCGCATTCCTTTAGCATTAATCGATAGAAGAGGGTGAGCGATCGGCCTCCTCCTCCTCCTCCTCCTCCTCCTCCTCCTCCTCCTCCTCCTCCTCGAAATCTTCCTCCTCTTCCTCATGCACTTCACTCACCCTCTCACAATAAGTCAAGGCATCCACACACACACACACACACACACACACACACACACACACACACACACACACACACACACACACACACACACACACACACACACACACACCGGAACTGGGCCACTGCCGCTCATATCGCTGAGTGTTTGGGAATGAAATCAAATGAATAGGCGCGTCCTTCTCATTAATCTCTGGCAGGTTCTTCATAGTGCTGATTACTTCTGAGAGAGAGAGAGAGAGAGAGAGAGAGAGAGAGAGAGAGAGAGAGAGAGAGAGAGAGAGACCATACAAGGGTTAAGACAAGGGGTGTGAGGTTAGGAAAGGTCTGAAGGAGAGTTAAGGGAAAGAGAGAGGAGAAGAAGAGGTGTTAGGGAGTAAAGAGGAGAGTATAGAGGAAAGATAGAGGTTGAGGAGGGAGAATTAAGGGAGGGAGAGGAGAGGAAAGGGAGAGGAAGAGTGAAGTAAGAGGGCAGAATGGGAACAGGAAGGCACGCAGGAGTGGAAGAGTTAAGAGTTAGAGAGGTAAAAGGAAAGAAAAGAAGAAAGTAGAAAGCAGTTGTAAGAAAGGGAGAGTTTAGGTGAGAGGAGACAAAGGTGGTGAAATAAAGTGAGGGTGAGAGAGGAGCGAGGTTGATGACTTGACGTGGATGAATTAGGAGTTACATAAGGCTTGGTGTGGAAGGAAGTGTACAAAGGAAAGCTGGAGAAGTGGAAGAGCCGTGGAGACAATAACATAAGCTAATCTAACCTGACCTAACCCAATCTAACCTAACCTAACCTAACGTTTACTAACCTAACCTAACCTAACCTAACCTTTATTAATCTAACCTAACGTAACATAACCAAGCATTTACTAACCTAACCTAACCTAACCTAGCATAACCAAGCATTTGCTAACCTAACCTAACCTCAAGTAACCTAATCCAACCTAACCTAACCTAATCTTACCATTACTAATCTCACCTAACCTAGCATAACCTAACATTTACTGACCTAACCTAACCTAATTTTGAGTAATGAAACCTAATTGAACTTGATCTAACATTGTATAACTTAATCTAACCTCACCTAACTCTACCTAACCTGATCTGACTTAATGAAAACCTAATATAACCTAACTATTAATACAACAAAGACCAAAACAAGATTAATTAACATTCAATTTAAGGGAGTAGAAATGCATCACAGAGTTAAATAGGTGAAATTTAAGCCGAAAAAGGAATAGGAGACGAATGGAAAGGAGAAAGAAAAATACCGGGACTAAATACTGAGAAGAACGGAATCGAAAACAAACGCCGTACAAAATAAGAGAGAAAAAAAGAAAAAGATACACTACAAAACAAAAGAGAAAGAGAAGAAGAAAGAAAAGGAGAAAAAAAACAAAAGTGAGTGTGGTGGCCTTAGAGAGAGAGAGAGAGAGAGAGAGAGAGAGAGAGAGAGAGACAATAACTATGAACACAGAGACAAAACAAGAAAAAAACCTTCATAACGAAAGAAGCAATAGAAAATGACGAAAACGAAAGAAAGGGAGGGGAGTGAGGGCTGCTGACTGAGATGAGGGCGCGTCTGTGAGGGTCTGTGAGGGTGAGGAGGGATAAGACTGTAAGGGTGAGGGAGGGTAAGGGTGAAGGAGGGTAAGGAGTAACACAAAGCCAGGGTCACACAGCTGATGGATCGGACTTGTGGCGACTGTTGCTTGGGCGGGGCAGCCGATTGATGACGGGCGGGGTGGCGACTCGTGGGCGGCTATAGACTCAGGGCTTAGGGTTCAAGGGTCCAGCTGCCGCCTCCGTGACTCTCGAGCGCCGCAAGGTCACATGGCAGCCTGACCCTTTGTGTTGTAAGGTCATGGGTTAGGTTAGTGAGTGGTGATTACAAGGTGAGACTGTTTGATTAGTTGGTTCTCTCTCTCTCTCTCTCTCTCTCTCTCTCTCTCTCTCTCTCTCTCTCTCTCTCTCTCTCTCTCTCTCTCTCTCTCTCTCTCTCTCAATAGAACTATCTAAAGCAGAATTCAAAATAATTAATATCCATATACTTTTCTCTGCGAAGTATGGATTAGTAAGCTAGCAGAGCCGTACACACACACACACACACACACACACATCATTTGTCAGGAGTAAGGAACAAGGAAGTGACTGCCATGAAGAATACATACTCCCCACCCACTCCCCACCCACTTTTATACTCCCCTACAGTACACTCCCTTACCCAACATCACCACCACCACCACTACTACCTCACCATTCCTCCCACCCGTCACTACTATTAATTCATTCCCTCTCTTTCATTCTACTTGAATCTATAACTTCTACATTCCAGATTGCCTCATTTTCGCTTTTAGATTTTCCTCACTTCTCATAATTTCAGTATAGTAGCTGCAGTTATCTTAGTAACGCCCTTCAATGCTGGGAGACATTTTTACCATGAGATTTCTGTACGATTAGACCATTTTACTGACATTAGGAAGGGTCTATGGAGGTCAGAAGATTAATGGCCACACTCTTCACTATTTTATTCCCCTACATGAGTTTTTGAAGTTGTATGAAATCACCAAATAGCAAGAAGAATGAATATGGAAGCGCGCTATGATACAGAAGAGGCTTTTAGTGTTGTTTTTCATATCTCAGTATTAGAATTATAGCGTACATCTTCCTTCTTTTCCTTCTTGTACTATATAAATTCCTCTTGATATTTCCTTTCCTTGTAACCTTTCCCCCCTCTTTCTTATTTCCTCTCAATAAACTACTAAACCGCTACACTTATCCTGGCCGTTATTCTCGTCCTAATTGTCCTCTTTCTCTTATCACCAAATCTATGGCATCAAAGGAACAGGGTGTGGTCGTGTGTACTTCGAGGGTCGCCTGTCAGTGACCACACCACGACTGGACTGAATGAGTGAACCGTATGTTATGTTTTGCCCTTCAGCGCTGTGTTCAAGTGGTCTTATATCTTAGTTTATGAGTTATTCTTTGCTTTTTTTTCGCGTATTTTTTAGTTCTATGTTGTATTTTGGTCCTTAGTGTAATCCAGCGTCTCTTGTTTTCAGTCTGGTTTGTTTTGATTTGTGGCTTCGTTTTGATTTTTCTGCTTTAAGAATTACTGATGTGTTTTTTTTTTCTTTAGTTTTATTTTTCCTGAGAGAGAGAGAGAGAGAGAGAGAGAGAGAGAGAGAGAGAGAGAGAGAGAGAGAGAGAGGATGTTGGAGGAAGAGAGTAAATGAGTGGTGATGAGGAGAAGGGGAAAGGATAGGAGGGGGAGGAAAGTTTAGAGAGGGAGGAAAGAGGATCGGTAGGGAGGGAAGGAGAGAGGGAGGGAAGGATCTAGGGAGGACGGGAGGGAAGCTGAACATAATAGTGGCCGTGACTGGACACTTTCCACCCTTTGAATCGATGTTTTATTCCCCTCCATTTTTTTCAATGCGTGGCGTGTGCCGGCTTGGTCCTCTTCCTCCCGCGGTAATGGAAGAACCAGAGATAATAAAAAAAAAAGAATAGAAAAGAAAAAAATAACAATGTGTATGTATTGATAAGTAAAAAGTTTAGATGGAAAATTCATGGCGATAGATCGATCCATTTTTTTACTCTCTCTCTCTCTCTCTCTCTCTCTCTCTCTCTCGGGAAGTTCGGTGGTCAAGCAGGAAGTTGTTGTCTGTGGATGAAAAAGTGTATATATTATAGAGTAAATGAAGGTGAGTTATTTATTTATTTATTTTTTATCTATTTTTTTTTTCTTAACCGGCATCTACTTTGTGACCGGAAGGGGCAAGTGGGATGTTTCCTTCCTTCCTTCCTTCCTTCAGTCTTTCCTTCCTTCCTTCCTTCCTTCCTTTCTTTTCTCTGCTTCCTTTCTGCCTCATCCCGGAGAAAAATATAATCTTTATCCTCATTTTTCAGCGGTCACGTGTCGATTACAGAGGGAGTGAAAGAGGGATTGAGGGGAGGAGACCAAGAAGGGAGAGGGAGAGAGAGAGAGAGAGAGAGAGAGAGAGAGAGAGAGAGAGAGAGAGAGAGAGGCAGTGAGAGACAGAGAAAGGGATAGAAAAGATAAAGAGAGAAACAGTCTAAAGAATATTACCAATGATATTAGAGTAAAGAATTAAAAGGATAAAAAAAAAGAATGACTGCAAAGAAGTGAAAGAAATCATTTACATGGAAAGAATAGAAAAATATAATCGAATAAAAATCTAAAATTACATATCGATTTAAAAAAGGAAAAGCTCCGACATGTTCCTATTGATTTATTGACCTCCCTGAGTGACGTTTGTTCTCATGAATAGAAAAAAAAATATATCGAAAAAGAATGCAATTAGAAAGTTTGAAGTCATCATTGTTGAGTCAAGCGGCGAGGCAAAGCGAGTGAGAGTGAGAGGGAGAGAGGGATAGTGGGAGAGTAGATAAGTAAGTGTGTAAGAGCGAGAGTGCATGAGGGAGAGAAAAAAAAAAAATAGGAAGTTGTAAGAGTCAGTAAGTGTGAAAGTCAATGGGTGAATGTGTGAGTGGATGAGTGAATGGAAGGAATTAATGAAGATTGAGAGTAAATAAAGAAAATGAATAAATGAGTGAATAAGCAGTGAGTTAAAGAATCATTGGAAAAACGAATGAGTTACTAAAGGAAGTAGATAAATGAGTGAATGAGTTAATGAATCAGATAAAAACAGATGAAATGAGTGAATAACTGACTGATTGAATGAAAAAGTGAATTAGAACAAAAGAAGTGAAGGAATAAGTAAATATATGAGTGAATTAGTAAATGACTGAGGATAAACACAAGAGGATGGATCACTTAAATTGCATCCGGAGTCATCAGTGTGTGTGTGTGTGTGTGTGTGTGTGTGTGTGTGTGTGAGTGAGTGAGTGAGTGGAGTAGCACCAATCAGATTAATGGATGACAGTGGCTAGTGGAAGTGGATGTGCTGGAACGATGGATGACAGTAATTGCACCAGCATGATTCAGCACTCGATCTGGAAAGGCAAGACCATCCAAGGCAAACCATCCGACCGTAACTAAACCCCACAAACCACCAAGAACCATCCAAATGAAAGAAAAAAAACACTGCAATCTAATGAAACTGTACTAACCAGCCAAACCATCCAAGTTAAAGGACGAACCATCAAACCATACGAGAAAAAATAGATCGTTCAAAATTGAAAAGTTATTTGAATTAATGAAACCTTCCTAAAACAATACATCCTGGCTAACAAAACCATCTTAGACCTCAAGGAAAAAAAACTGTAAAAGCAAAAAAAGTAGTAGTAGTAGTAGTAGTAGTAGTAGTAGTAGTAGTAGTAGTAGTAGTAGTAGTAGTAGTAGTAGAAAAAGAAGTAGTGCTGGTAGTAGTAGTAGTAGTAGTAGTAGTAGTAGTAGTAGTAGTAGTAGTAGTAGTAGTAGTAGTAGTAGGAAAAGAAGAAGAGAGAAGAATAAAATATCAACAGCTACACTACCATCACTACCATCACCACCAACAACAATAAAAATATCAACAACAACAACAACAACAACAACAAACAACAACAATAACAAACAACAACAGCGGTCCCATTTTCCCTCCCACTTACCAATCAGTCCCACACTCGCAAGATAATGATCAGTCAAGTTGAGTTTTCCTTCCCCAAATGAACTAAATCAAAACAAACCGAGCACCGCGTTGGAATCTGAAGTCAAATGGAACAAAACAAAAGGCAAAATGAGCACCACCAATTAAAACCCGTCACAACCATCGCCGTCACACTGAGCCACGCATTTCACGACTGACGAGAGAGAGAAAAAGAAACGAGATGAACCCCTCCTCTTCTCCCTTTCCCCCACCCTTTCTTCCCTCTCCTCCTATCCCTTCTTTCTTCCTCCCTTCTGCCTTCCGTTACGTTAGTGGTGTTGTCTTTGAAACTTTATTTTTTCTCCTCTCCTGCCTCCTCTACTTTTTTTTTCTCTCATTCCTCTTCTATTTTCCTTTCCTTCCCTCCTTCCTTCGTTCTTCCGTTATGTTAGTGGTGAAATGTCTCTGAAACTTCATTTTTCCCCCCTCCTCTTCTCTTCCACCTCTTTTCCCTTCTCCCCTCTTCTATCTCTTCTTTTTTCTCTCGTCCCTCTTCTATTTTCCTTTCCATCCCTCCTCCCTTCTTTCTTCCGTTACGTTGGTGGTGAAGTGACTCTGGAACACACTATCTTTCTCTCTATCTCTGTCTTACTACTTGCCGTTTGATAGGTAATTGGGTCTTTGTAGTGAATGAGTAGGAGACGAGGACAGGCGAGTTGCAGCTGTTAGTAGTTTGAGCAGTGTCATTTCCTCGCCCTCCTTGGAAGTGAAGTAAATTAAAAGTGTTATGACTGCTATGGTTATAATTTATTTATTATATTCGTTTATTATGTAGTGTGTTATTCATTTTGTAGTTTATTTCTTCTTCTCTCTTTTTGGCCCAGGCTTGCCCTCTCTCACTCCCTCACTCTCACTCTCTCCATCTCTCTTACTCTCCTCCTCCCCTCACATCACACTTGTCTTCCTGGTCATCCCCAAGACGCAGGAAGAGACCCATTAGGAAGAGGGGTGAGGGTATAGACTCCCTGACCAGTCCTTACTCCCGCCTCGATCCCCACTCCCTCCCCACGCCCTCCCTCAGGTTGGTCTTGGCGGTGGGACGGTGGGATAGTGGGACGGTCCTGCGCCGGGTAACAGAGCTGCCGGTTGAGGGTTTGAGGGCGAGGGAAGGAAGGAAAAAAACGTCCCAGGCACCATAATTAGTCTTTTCTTCATATTAAAATGTCACAACACCGTATCTCTGGTAATGACAATGATGCCTCGGCGTTGGGGTCTTCTGGCGTGTGTTGGGGCTAAGTGTTGTGTGGGATTTTGGCACGTGTGGGTCTGCGGTGTAAGAGTGGAATGGTGTGTGGGGCGCGGCGCAGTGCGGGCTCCTCTGTTGCATCTGGATAAACGATATGGTTGTTGTTCTGGTGTGTAGGGCCGCATCAAAAACCTCCCTCGCCTTTTTTTTCTTACAGCCGTGACGAAG
>NC_059303.1:3037859-3045359 GCF_017591435.1 Portunus trituberculatus
TTGAGCTTTTCGGTTACTCTTTTCTTTTCCGCTCCTTATTTTTTCCAGTCTTCAAAACGTCACCTGAAGTTTCGTTTTTTCCTTTTTTTTCTTACGTGTGTGTGTGTGTGTGTGTGTGTGTGTGTGTGTGTGTGTGTGTGTGTGGTTAGGAGGAGAAGTCTCGTTTTCTTCCAAGCATTTAATGGGAAACTGTGCATTCCTTCTAATATCTTGGGTTAGGTTTAGTTAATTTTTTCTTTTTATTTCCTAAGTCATGTCATCTCCAGTCTCTCTTTGATGCAAGGTAGGTAAAGAGTTTTTTTTTTAATGCCTTTTGTTATGTAGCAATTAGTGGTAGTCCTTCCTGTGCATTTTTGTCATTGTCTTCGTGTATTATGGCTATTTTCTTTATCGATGGAATTTTTACTCTATTTGATATGAGATGAACAATAGTTACTCCTTTTCCTTTGTTATTTGCCTCTTGTGTTGCATTTTTTGGGCTTTTCATGGGAATTTATGGGCTAAAGGTGATACTTTTTGGGGTACTTCCTATCTCAAAGCCGCCCGCTAGGAAACCGTTGCCCCGAGTGAGGAAGCCCAGTCTACACTCAGACCGTGGACAGGATTCGAACCCGTGCGCTTGGAGACCCCTCGGACCCCAAAGCACGCATAGTTCCACTATACCACGGCGGCCTCAAATTTAATAAGAAAACTGTCGTGGGCATTCTTTTCAATATCTTACATGAATTTAGGTTATGCTGTCTTACGAATAGAACCTCTAGTCTTAGTCTTTGTCTTCTATATTCGCCCTTATTTTCCGTTTTTATTCATTGCTTCCTCTCGTGTTCCATGTTAAAGAAGGTTGTTTGCATTCTTGTTGATGTATTAGGATCCGTAAGCTTATTTTCTCAGTGGAGTGGAACCTTCAGTCTCTTTGATTCGAGTAAGGGAAGCAGTCGTTGGCGCTTTTTCCCATCCTCTTTTATTGCCTGATTTTGTGGTGCTGTAATCGAAGTGCTTTATTCTTAGATTTTCTTGGAACTTGCTTGCGTCATTTGCTGTAATATGAAACACGCTAGTCCTTCAGATCTCTCTCTCTCTCTCTCTCTCTCTCTCTCTCTCTCTCTCTCTCTCTCTCTCTCTCTCTCTCTCTCTCTCTCTCTCTCTCTCTCTCACACACACACACACACACACACACACACACACACACACACACACACACCGGGTTCGAGTCCCGGTGCGGCGAGGCAAATGGGCAAGCCTCTTAATGTGTGGCCCTGTTCACCTAGCAGTAAATAGGTACGGGATGTAACTCGAGGGGTCTCGTTTTCCCGGTCTCTCAGTCTCTCTCTCTCTCTCTCTCTCTCTCTCTCTCTCTCTCTCTCTCTCTCTCACATATAAAATATTCATCACATGAAAACCAAAAGGTGGGGAGAGTAAGAGAGAGAGAGAGAGAGAGAGAGAGAGAGAGAGAGAGAGAGAGAGAGAGAGAGAGAGAGAGAGAGATAGTAAAACAAACTGAGAAAGGGAATAGACTAAATAAAGAAGAAAAGAGTAAAAGAAAGAAGACAAAAGAAATGAAGATTTATACATGGCAGGAAAAAAAGAAAAAAAAGAGGAGAATCATATCGGGAAGAAGGATAAAGAGGGGTCAGAAATATAGAAATAGAGGAAGAGCACACGGGTTACTAGTCTGCGCGTGGCTATCGTGGTTATCAGCAATAAGCAAGGGTGTGTGTGGGACTCGAGGGCAGAGTCAACACAGCACACCCGCCACTCCGCTATATGATCCATTACAAAGACTCCGCCGCAAACACCGTGTGAGTTGCGTCAGCGGGAAGGCGCGACGGCTGACGGAGGTTTTACGTGTGTGTGTGTGTGTGTGTGTGTGTGTGTGTGTGTGTGTGTGTGTGTGTGTGTGTGTGTGTGTGTGTGTTGAGGAAAAAAATATATGCGTTTTGTAAGTATGAGTTTTCTCTTGGATTTTTTTTTTTTCTGTTCTTATCATTTATTTGATCATTTTCTTTGTAATTTACGTGCGGTTGTGTTGGTTCATGACGTGTGTTATTCTCCGTTTTATATTCTGTGAAACTAAGGAAAGTTCTTATTGAGAGAGTAAAATTATGTCAACTAACTATGATTGGAAACTAAGGGATAGCGGTTGATAAGGAAAGAAACACACACACACACACACACACACACACACACACACACACACGGCCCGGTAGCTCAGTGGTTAGAGCGCTGGCTTCACAAGCCAGATGACCGGGGTTCGATTCCCCGGCCGGGTGGAGATATTTGGGTGTGTCTCCTTTCACGTGTAGCCCCTGTTCACCTAGCAGTGAGTAGGTACGGGATGTGAATCGAGGAGTTGTGACCTTGTTGTCCCGGTGTGTGGTGTGTGCCTGGTCTCAGGCCTATCCGAAGATCGGAAACAATGAGCTCTGAGGTCGTTCCGTAGGGTAACGTCTGGCTGTCTCGTCAGAGACTGCAGCAGATCAAACAACAACAGTGAATTACACACACACGCACACACACACCCGGTAGCTCAGTGGTTAGAGCGCTGGCATCACAAGCCAGAGGACCGGGGTTCGATTCCCGGGCCGGGTGGAGATATTTGGGTGTGTCTCCTTTCACGTGTAGCCCCTGTTCACCTAGCAGTGAGTAGGTACGGGATGTAAATCGAGGAGTTGTGACCTTGTTGTCCCGGTGTGTGGTGTGTGCCTGGTCTCAGGCCTATCCGAAGATCGGAAATAATGAGCTCTGAGCTCGTTCCGTAGGGTAACGTCTGGCTGTCTCATCAGAGACTGCAGCAGATCATACAGTGAAATACAGTGAAACACACACACACACGAAAAACACCTACATCATACCACTCTGATTCTTACTTTCATTCTTTTATTCCCTTCCTTCACTCCTATGCTTCCATTCCTTAACCCCGACTTTTCCCCCCCATCACCCCCAGCATGGCTTCCTCCCTGGAGAAATCTGCTTCGTGTGTCATGACAATTTTTCTTGAGGAATGATTTTGTAATGTACTTGTGTCGTCCCCTGGGGAATGTAATGATGCTGGAATAGTCGTATCTCGCTGCTGCTTCTTGAGTCTCATTTTTCTCCTGCGCGGCGGCGTGGCGTTGAAATGTCACCACGCCACCTCTCGGTCACTGGCGCCATCTGACATAGAAACGCTTTGCTCTCTCGCGACGACTATCTCCAAAGGCTCTAGTTGAAGATACTCATGTTTTTAACCCCTTCAGTACCATGACGCGTCTTCATATTTATTCCTGATACTATTTGACGATTTTATACGGCTTCAGAAACTCATATAGGGATAAAAATAATGAAGACTGGACCATTAGCCTTCTGACCTCCATAAACCCTTCCAAATGTAAATAAGATCATACCCCCAAAAACAAGGTAAAAAATAAAGAGGTTAAGGGTATTTTTATGGTTCTGGTGATGGATTTGCAAGATTTCTAGTTGATCATAAGGAGAAACTGTCTTGAAAACCCGGCTATCTGTCTATGGGGACTTGAAAAATTTTCGTGGTGAGAGAGCAAGGCGTTTCTGAATGTGGCGATACAGGGGCGGGAGGGGAGGTGAGGTGGTTAATTAGTTGGTATGGTACTCGATTCATGGTTCAAAAACTGCGTATTTTGTACTTTTTCCACATAATTGGTGGTTTTCTTTTTCTTTTTTTTTATTGTAAGAGGGGAAAGTAGGCAAAGGACAATAAAAACGATCAACAAAAAGGCCCACTGAGATGCCAGTTCCCGAACACGATCAAGAGAGTTAACCAAAGGAATGGGATAAATGTCTTAAAACCTTCCTTTTACATAAGTTCAAATCATAGGTAGATGGAAATACAGAAGCAGGCAGAGTTTTTCAGTGATACAGTCAGTGGCGTGGTGGTAAATAGTGAGGCAGAGGTTGGGAATTCTATCTTTATCCTTTTTATGCACTGAGAACACTCTCACGCTTGTATTCTTAAGTTCTATTATTTACACTGTTTTCAAAGGTTATGGTAATGATTGGTCAAGATATCCTCCTCAATAACCATCATCATCTTGCTTTAGTGTTCTCAGTGGCAGAAATCTCCCCATCTCGTCACCTTGTATTCTCCACGCCTCGCTCTGTATCTTCCTTCCCTCTCCAACAGCGTACTCCCACAAACCCCTTCTCTCTTCCCGCAGTGTACTCCCACAGACCCCCTCCCCTCACCTAGCGTGGCCGGGAACGTGCCTCTCACCGTCACGTTCACGAGTTTAGTCCAGAAAATATTGCGTTCAGTGCGCTCATCTACAGAGTTGTGGTTTGAATAAGGTTCCTCCTGCAGCACTCTAAAAAATGGGTTTCGTCAGTAATATCATTAGCTGATTAGATATAATTATAGATCTCGTCTCCCGGAACTGCATTTCTGGTCCACGCTTCGCCGCACGCACGCCTCGCGCCGCCTAGTCCCAGATGTAGCAAAGCCCATTTTTGCGTGCTGCTGTAGGCCTCCTCCCTCATCATTTCATGCCAATTTATGCATTTCCAATTAGCCAAATTCAGCGAAAAATACAAATTCGTCGTTAATTAGTGCTGGTTGGAGGGCGAGAGGGCGGCGGGGCGGGGCGGGGACCTGCTAGGGGCTGGATAGGGTAGGAGGCATCAGGGGAGGGGAACCTTGGAACCGTGTAACCTTGTCCTTTCCAAGATTCTGTGTGTTCGAAATTACGACGTGTTGCGATTCCTCCTCCCCCTCAGGCAATCAACACCTCTGCAGGGACCTGAGCTCTGCAACTGCTGTTCATATCAGCTGTTTAGGGTAATTATCGGGAAATCTCGCTCTAATGCAAGTAATTACGTCAGGTCTTGGGCGGCGCTCGCTGCTCCCCAGATGGCTGCTGCCTCTACCCATTATCGATCTTCCTCATTGATGCCTCTTGCTTGTCTTCCTCCCTTTGTCCGGACGCTGGCTACTGTTCATTCCTCGCCGCCTGTGCCTTTGAAGACTGAACTATTGATTCCCGCCCAGCCGTGTGTTTGTGGCTGAAGCAAGGCCGGGAGGCGTCTTACCGGGAGGGAGGAAAGAAGGGGGAGGGAAGGAACCACCCAGCACTGCCACGGGAGGAAGTGAGTGTGGCTTTACGTATTCTTGCGATATCTTGTGGCTCCCTGGGACGTAAACTGTACACATGACAGTACTTTAGTAGGCGCTGAAGGGACCAAACAAGATGAGTGTTATCCCCAAACCCCAATACCTCCTTGAAAAACTTGAAAGAAACGATCCTATTTCAAATACTCAAGGATTTTATGATGTATGGCTTATCTATAAGTGTTTAAACCATTATGTACGAGATGGATCATATCTGCAAACCCTATTGCATCGATTGAAAACGAGAAAAAACACTCATATATCACATAAAAAAACAGAAAATGGATGAGTTTACCTTACTACTGAAGAAAACACCATGGGATCATTACTCAAGGTGACCAAATGTGAATATACTGAAAGGTAATCAAAATACAAGAAAAGCAGACGCCAAATCTTACTGCTACGTGAAGTTAGGTTAGGGTAGGGTAGGGTGGGGTTGGGTGGGGTGGGGTAGGGTAGGGTAAGGTAGCTCCTCCTCTCGCAGAATCCAACCCTCCCTCCGGCGCGACATTGGCAACACTGTAGACTCCTGTTAGTGGCCAATTTAGTTTGGGAAGATGGCACTTAACTCAATAACTCACGCTAGTTAACTACTCTTATGAAATAGACACAAGTGCTAAATGAGGCTCGATCTCGCGGGATTGAGTCATTACCTACCTGACTGTGATTTCTCGCGGGTCTTGAAAGGCCTTCCACCACCACCACCACCACCACCACCACCACCACCACCACCACCACCACCACCACCACCACCACCACCACCACCACCACCACCACCACCACCACCACCACCACCACCACCACCACCACCACCACCACTACCACCACCACCACCACCACCACTACTACTACTACTACTACTACTACTACTACTACCCACCACCACCACCACCACCACCACCACCACCACCACCACCACCACCACCACCACCACCACCACCACTACTACTACTACTACTACTACTACTACTACTACTACTACTACTACTACTACTACTACTAGTACTACTACCACCATCGCCACCACCACCAAGATTACGAGAGAGAGAGAGAGAGAGAGAGAGAGAGAGAGAGAGAGAGAGAGAGAGAGAGCACGATAACGTTTTTTTTTCTCATCTTTCTTACTAATATAAGAATATAAGAAGCGAGAGATACCTGGAATGAAAAAAAAACTGGCACAAAAGAAAGATGAAAAGAAGAAAAAGAAAGAGAGAAGGAATAAGAGAAAGAGAGAAAGGTGAGGAAGAGATAGGAAAACAGAACGTCACGATTAATAAATACATTAGTAGAAGCACTATGATAAGGAGAAAGAGAAGCATGAGGAAGGAGAGAAGGATCAAGACGAAGATCAGTAAAAGTAGAAAGATACGAATACGTTGTAAAAAGTAGCAAAATAATGAAGTATAGATAATAGGAAGTACATCTGGATAGACATAACACACTGCCTCTGTAGAAGTAGGAGTAGGAGCAGCAGGAGGACTAATAGCAGGGGTTGTGTAGGGACAGTGGCAGGTCCGGGCCGTCGTCTCCCTCCCCGCCAATCCTGCGACCATCAAAAAGTGTTCAGCAGTGACCGGCCGCCGCCCTCCGCTGCTCCCTCGAGAAATCTGTTTTCAATCGCATCGCCGCGCTCGGAATCATATTTGATGTCTATCTTGTCTGTATGGAGCGTGTGTGTGTGTGTGTGTGTGTGTGTGTGTGTGTGGGTCAGATGTTCTATTTGTATGTTATCTATTGTGCATTTCAGAGGATGTGCTGTGAGTTTGCTTCAATAATTGTTGGTTTTGGTAATGTTTAAATAGTAGTAATATCATGAATTGATATAATATTAGTAATGCTTATATTGCTGGTGCCACTACTACTACTACTACTACTACTACTACTACTACTACTACTACTACTACTACTACCACCACTACTACCACTACTGCACTGCTGCTACTACTACTACTACTACTACTACTACTACTACTACTACTACTACTACTACTACTACTACTACTACTACTACTTTTTAATAATAATGATGATAGTAATAATAATAATAATAATAATAATAATAATAATAATAATAATAATAATAATAATAACAACAACAACAACAACAACAACAACAACAACAACAACAACAACAAGCAATAATGAAAAACTGTGTCTATTCAACTAAAACTGTAGATCATAGTCTAATGAAATGCCACGTAATTAAGTCAAAATAGTTTATTCTCTTGTAATCACACACACACACACACACACACACACACACACACACACACACACACACACACACACACACACACACACACAGGAGGGCGCGAGGGAGTCCAGCAGCTTCCTACAATGTGATTTACTTTCCATCTCTCTCTCGTCACGTGACTAGCACC
>NC_059303.1:3047859-3087859 GCF_017591435.1 Portunus trituberculatus
GATGACTCTCTCTCTCTCTCTCTCTCTCTCTCTCTCTCTCTCTCTCTCTCTCTCTCTCTCTCTCTCTCTCTCTCTCTCTCTCTCTCTCTCTCTCTCTCTCTCTCTCTCTCTCTGTTTGTCTTGTGTTTTTGTCATATTGTTTATTTTATGCTTTTTGTGTGTATTTACTGCTATCTCTCTCTCTCTCTCTCTCTCTCTCTCTCTCTCTCTCTCTCTCTCTCTCTCTCTCTCTCTCTCTCTCTCTCTCTCTCTCTCTCTCTCTCTCTCTCTCTCTCTCTCTCTCTCTCTCAATCTCTCCCTACTGAGAGAGAGAGAGAGAGAGAGAGAGAGAGAGAGAATATGTCTGACTGACTGACTGACTGGCTTTACACTCTCTCTCCCTCTGATCCTCAACACACCCACTCACTCACCCGTCGTTCTTTCACCTCCTCCTCTTCCTCTCACCTGCGTCTTGCGTCCTTCAACACCTGAGGGACATACGCGGATCAGAGAGAGAGAGAGAGAGAGAGAGAGAGAGAGAGAGAGAGCTGTCATCCCACCTAGTCTTGCTTTATCTTGACGCCGTCCGTGCTGCGTCAGGTTCACATCTCGCCTCGTCTTTCACGGACACGGAGGGACAAAGGGCGCGGGTTTATTTCTTGCTCCTGTGCTGTCTCTCTGCGCCTCCCGAGAGTGAAAGAAAACTGAAGGAAAGTGAAAACGTGAAGGGTATTCCGTGCCTTTGCTTTTTTGTTAATCATTTCTAAATTCAGAAGGGTTTTTTTATCTTTTTTTTCTTATTTCCATCAAGATTTTATTGTATTTTGTTCTGAGGGTGAGAGAGGAAGGATGACAAGGATGAAAGCGTGAAGGGTTATTTCGTGTCTTTGTTGTTTTGTTAATCATTTCTAAATTCTAGTGTTTTTTTATCTATTTTTCTTATTTCCATCAAGACTTTATGGTATTTCGTTCTTCTGAAGGTGGGAGAAGAAGGATGACAGGGATGAAAGCGTGAAGGGTTATTGCGTGTCTGTGCTTCTTTTTTCATCAATTTCTAAACTCAGAAGCGTTTTTTTTATCTATTTTTTTTTTTTTTTTCCTATTTCCATCAAGATTTTATTGTGTTTTGTTCTTGTGAAGGTGGGAGAGGAAAGATGACAAGGATGAAAACGTGAGGGTTATTTCGTATCTTTGCTCTTTTTTTCATCAATTTCTCTGTGTTGTTTTTATTAATCATTTCTAACCTGCAATGCGTTTTGTGTTAGTATTTCTCCGTATTTCCTTCTGTTTATTGTTTTGTTCCTTTGAAGGTGAAGGAGAAACATGACAAAGATGTGATAAGGGTTTGAATGTGGATGAAAGTTACTATATCGTGTGGGAGGTGGAGAAGGAAGACAAGGGCACGGTACGTAGTAGGAATATAGATGAAAGTTGTTAGTGTGGATGGAAGAATGAGGGAATAAATTAATGGAAGTGAAAGAGTGGGTGGAATTATGGAAAATGGTATATAAAAAAGAGCTGAAGTGGAGGAATAAGTGAAAGATGTGTTAGTGGAAAAGATCGAAAAAGTTGCAAAGAAAAGGAAGAAAGGGAGGGAGGGAGGGAGGGAGGGAGGAAGAGTGATAGCAAATAAAGGAAGTCTAGAAGGGATAGAGAGAAGAGGTTGCGAGAGAGAGAGAGAGAGAGAGAGAGAGAGAGAGAGAGAGAGAGAGAGAGAGAGAGAGACACAGACAGATAAACACAAAGAGACATACAGAGACAGATAAACAGATACAAAGACAGAAGATACATAAGACAAACAAAAAAACACAAACCCAAGTAGAAAAACACAAACGAAGGAAGGAAGGAAAGATTAAGAGAGATGATGATACATGAAGTAGAAGGAAGGAAGAAGAGAAGGAGAGAAGAAGAAAGAGAGAGAGAGAGAGAGAGAGAGAGAGAGAGAGAGAGAGAAGAGTGGCCAGGACAGGTAGAGTGGCGGGCGGCTCAAGGCTTATATAGGCTCGCTTTGTGCCTCTGTTTTATATTTTTATGACAGGTTCCTCCACTCACCTTGCCATCCTTGGAAGGTCTCGGTCTGGGTCAGGAGGAGGAGGAGGAGGAGGAGGAGGAGGAGGAGGAGGAGGAGGAGAACACTTGCAAAACCTGGACTTGAAGGAATGTTGAAAAAGATAAGAAAATTGAGGAAAGAAGAAATGGAGAAAGGAAAGTCATTATTTTTTTATTTTGTTCTTCTGCGGTTATTCTTATTTTTCTTATTTATGTGTTTCTGTATTCATTCATGTAGTGTTTTCATTCTCTCTCTCTCTCTCTCTCTCTCTCTCTCTCTCTCTCTCTCTCTCTCTCTCTCTCTCTCTCTCTCTCTCTCTCTCTCTCTCTCTCTCTTGTTTGTTTCTTTCTTTCTTTCTTTCTTTCTTTCTTTCTTTCTTTCTTTCTTTCTTTCTTTCTTTCTTTCTTTCTTTCTCTCTCTCTCTCTCTCTCTCTCTCTCTCTCTCTCTCTCTCTCTCTCTCTCTCTCTCTCTCTCTCTCTCTCTCTCTCTCTCTCTCTCCTCTCTCCTCCCCTTCCTCTTAAAAACGCAATTCATTAGCTCTTTCTCGCCCCCTTTCCTTTCTACCCTTCCTCTCCCCGCCTCTTATTTTTCCCCCATTTACTTAACACTCTGCCTCCCTCCCTTCCTCCCAGTCTCTCGCACTCCTGCCTCTCCCTCCCTCTCCTTCCAAGTCTTCTTCTGCGACCGATGTCCGTGTCAACATAAAAATTTAATGCCCTGATTCACCCCTTCCTTCTGTACTAGACTCATAAACACCACACTCTTCCTCCTCCTCCTCCTCCTCCTCCTCCTCCTCCTCCTCCTCCTCCTCCTCCTCCTCCTCCTCCTCCTCCTCCTCCTCCTCAGCATTCCTCCGACGTCCCTGTAAAATGCCTCCTCCTTCTCCTCCTCCTTTTCCTCCTCCTCCTCCTCCTCTCTCTCTCTCTCTCTCTCTCTCTCTCTCTCTCTCTCTCTCTCTCTCTCTCTCTCTCTCTCTCTCTCTCTCTCTCTCTCTCTCTCTCCTCCTCCTCCTCCTCCTCCTCCTCCTCCTCCTCCTCCTCCTCCTCCTCCTCCTCCTTCCTCCTCCTTTCCTAATCGTCTATTTTTTTTTTTTTTATCTTCGACCGTTTTTATTTATTTTTTCTGATTTCTTTCTCTCTTTGTTATGTTTCATTTATATATTTTTTCTTTTTTTCTTTATGCTTCCTTCTCTTCCTTTTCCCTTTCGTTTGTTGTTGCAGTTGTCATTCTTTCATTTTTTTGTTCTCTTCGCTTTCTTCCTCCTCTTCTTCCTCCTCCTTCTTTCTCTTTCTCTCTCTCTCTCTTTTTCTTCTCTTATTTCTCTATGACTTGTAATTAATCCCTTCATTTGACTATTTTCTTCCCTTCGTCTCTTCCATTTCCAGTTCTCTCATTTACTCAGCAACTTCTTTCTTTCTTTACTTTATTTTTTTCTCTATCATCTTTGCAATTTCTGATAGCCTTTCCCTTCCCCTTTCTCTTTTTTCCATTCTCTATCCGCTTTTCCATTCTCCCCTCCTCTTAACTTTTTTTTTCTTTTCATCCCTTCTCTCTCTCTCTCTCTCTCTCTCTCTCTCTCTCTCTCTCTCTCTCTCTCTCTCTCTCTCTCTCTCTCTCTCTCTCTCTCTCTCTCTCTCTCTCTCTCTCTCTCTCTCTCTCTCTCTCTCTCTCTCTCTCTCATCCTTTCACTTTTCTCTCCGTCACTTTTGTTTCCTCCCTTCTATCTTCTTCTTCTTCTTCTTCTTCTTCTTCTTCTTCTTCTTCTTCTTCTTCTTCTTCTTCTTCTTCTTCTTCTTCTTCTTCTTCTTCTTCTTCTTCTTCTTCTTCTTCTTCTTCTTCTTCTTCTTCTTCTTCTTCTTCTTCTTCTTCTTCTTCTTCTTCCTTCTTCTTCTCCTCTCCTTCTCCTCCTCCTCCTCCTCCTCCTCCTCCTCCTCCTCCTCCTCCTCCTCCTCCTCCTCCTCCTCCTCCTCCTCCTCCTCCTCTTCCTTCTTCTTATCTCTTCTCATCCCTCTCTCCTTTTCTCACTCATCTTTCCTTACTACTTCTCTCTTTCTTTTTTTTTTTTTATTTCCTGTCTTCTTTTTCTCTCTGTGTGTTTGTCTGTCTGTTTTCCTCCTTCCTCTCCTCCCTTTCTTTAATGTCTCACTATTTTCTTACTCTCTATCCTTTCCTTTCTTCCTCTTCTCCTTTTCTCACGTCCTTACTTTTCTTCCTTATTTTCTTCTTTTTCTGTCTCTGTCTCCTGTCTATATGTTTGTTTATCTCTTCCTTTCTCACTCTCTTTCTTCTTCCTTCCTTCGTGGTCACTTTCTTTTATTTCTCTTCTTCCTTTATTCATTTCCTCTTCCCCTTATACTTGTCTTTTTTCCTTTGATTTATATGTTTGTCTGTGTGTCTGTTTGCCTATTTATGTGTTAGTCTTTCTCTTTCTCCTCTCTTCCTTATCTCTCTTTATTTCTCTTCTATATTTATTTCCTCCTATTCATATGTTTGTCTTCATTCCTTTTCTTTATATGTCTGTCTGTCTGTCTGTCTGTCTGTCTGTCTGTATTTCTCTTTCTCACTCTCTTCCCTCGTCCTCTTTTTCCTCTCGCTCTCTTCCATTTTTCGTCTTCCTTATTCAATTTCCTCTTACTCTTCTTATATCAGGTTTTATTTCTCTACTTTTTATGTATCTGTCTGTCTGTCTGTTTGTTTGTCTGTCTGTCTGTCTGTCTGTCTGTCTGTCTCTTTCTCTTTCTCACTCTTTTTCCTCTTGTTCTCTTCTATTTCTTCCTTTTTTTATTTCTTCTTACTCTTCTCATATTTGTTTTTATCCCTCTACTTTCTATGTCTGTCTGTCTGTCTGTCTATATGTCTGTCCGTCTGTCTGTCTGTGTCTTTCTCTTCCTCCTCTCTTCCTTCATCTCTTCCCTCCCTCCCCGTTGGCACTCCAGATACGGAATCCATATTGAAAGAGGCGGGGAAAATATTGAATTATTACCAAGCTTCATATGTCATTTGTGCGCCACTGTTTCTTATCTCCGTCCCGCGGGGCTCCTCCTGCGGTCGCTCTTTCTCTCTCTCTCTCTCTCTCTCCCTCCTCCTCCTCCCTCCTCCTCCTCCTTCCTCCCTCCTTCGTCCTCCCTCTTCTCCGCTCCTTCCCTCCTTTTCCTCACGTCGTTTTCTTCTCTGTGTTTGATTTATTGACTTTCACTTTTCGTTTTTCCGTTTTTGTTTCGTAATTTTTCATGATTTCTGTGTATTTTGTTTTAATTCTTTATTTGGTGTGTTTTCTGTATTTAGTTTTATGCTACTTTTTGTCCGATTAAGTTGTGGTTTTCTTTAATTCTTTTTCCTTCTTTCCTCTTCCTCCTCCACCTCCTCCTCCTCTTCCTCCTCCTCCTCCTCCTCCTCCTCCAAGTCTTAATGTAGTTCCCTATCCTCTCCTCTCTTCGCCTCCCTATCTTATTATCGGTAATATCCGTGCCCTCATCCCATCATTGCCTTTTCTCTCTATCTCTCTTTCTCTGGTTCCTGTTTGTTTCTTTCCTTCTCCCTTTCCCTTTGGCACTCTGATTCAATTCATGCTCTTGTTTTTACTGAATTAATGTGTTTCTTTCTATTTTTTTTATTTGGAGAGAGAGAGAGAGAGAGAGAGAGAGAGAGAGAGAGAGAGAGAGAGAGAGAATGACGTCAACGTGTTCAGATACATTATGTATGTTTGTGTGTGTGTATGTGTATGTGTGCATACGCCAGCGCGCGCGTGGGTCCTCCCACTGTACCCTAATGTCATTCACTGCACATCCTCCTCCTCCTCCTCCTCCTCTTCCTCCCTCTCAGGCTCCTTCACCGCCGCCGCCAGATAAATATGAGTGCCAAATAACGCGTGAGGTGTGACTGTGACAAAGGGCGCCACCATTGCGGGTAACGACAGCCTCTCGCCCCTGACGGAGAAGCGGCGCCGCCCGCCAACACACATCTGCATTTTTACGCCTCCCTTCCAAGAATTTCAAGAACAAATGATAGGGGAAAGAACATTGATTTGCCATTTTACTCGCCGCCTGTGAGGGAAGAATAGGAAAGATATCATCTGAAATATGCCAAGGATTTTTTATGTGCTGGCATCGTAATGGAAATCTTATGGGGAATAACTGAATACCATTTTCTCCCGAACTGGCCCTTTTCTCGGGGGAAGGAAATATGCCCGTGACCTCGCCTAATGCGATTAATGGCTCTGAAATTATGGTTACATTGTGCCTGGTGTCGCAAGCCTTAAATTTCGCCCCGGCTTCCTTCTTTGTGCCGAACTGATACCATATTTCCCGCGGGGTTATTGAGACAAGGAAAACGGGATGCGGTGCCCGTCTGACTGCCTGGTGGTGGTGGTGGTGGAGGTAGTGGCGGCAGTGGCGGATCGTGTCTCCCTCTGGCGGCGGCGCAGCGAGGCGAGGTGCATGGCTTGTTACTCCTGAAGGTGCGATTTGGGAACTAATTTTTATTGCGGCCATTTTATGTACTTGAATTGTTTTTATTGAGTTTTTTTATTTATGCATTCACTAATTCATTCACCCATTCATTCATGTGTTTTATTATTTTATTCATACATCCATTCATTTAACCCATTTTACTCTCTCTCTCTCTCTCTCTCTCTCTCTCTCTCTCTCTCTCTCTCTCTCTACGCTCCCACCCTTTCTTTTCTTGCATTATTTGTCGTAATTTGAGGCAGTAATCCCGCCCCGCCTGCACCCAATAGTAATAATTATAATTTTTACGGTGTTTACGGTCCAGCACATTGTCATTAATGTTACTAAAACGACCATTTCTGCGTCGCGCGTATCGGGGGAAGAAGGACACAAGGATCCACAAGTTACAGCGGCGCGTGAGTTACTCCCCGCCGCCGCCTTGTTCATTCCTGGTCCGTGTAAACAAACCAAACTTGCTACCATTGAGAGGCAAAGTGTGTGGGAAGCTTTGGACTCGCTCACGTGTAGCTTGAGGAGAAAAAAATAAAAACGTATCTTACTTAATTTTTTCCTCTGCTCGGTAATTCTGATAAACATGGAAATTCGATAACTTTTTACTCTTTTTTTCTCTACAGTCTGTTAAATAGTTGTGTAGGATTGAAAAGACCTGATTTTATTTTAATTTTTGCTTTCTTCTTTATTTTATTGTTTATGTAAGTGAAGTTTTACAGTGATTTCAAAGGATAGCCATATCAGTGAAAGGGTTAGCGACAAAGCAGAGTAATTCGATATTTATCTCATCTTTTTTATTTTATCTATTCATTTGTTGTTGTTGTTGTGGTTGTTGTTGTTGTCGCTGTTGCTTGCCTTTTTTTATTTACTTGTTTGTTGTTGTTGATGTTGTGGCTGTTGCTGTGGTTGTTGTTGTTGTTGTTGTTGTTGTTGTTGTTGCTGTTTCCAGTGTATTCCCTTCATTGATTATTCCTAGGTTGTATAAAAGTTACATTTTTTTTTATGTAAGAGAGAGAACTACAAAGGAAAAAAATAGATTAGGCTATCTTAAGTCAATAACGTTCAATATAGACAGAGTTACACTAGTTTTACATTGTTCAGTGTTTATACAGCTAGAAATATCAAACTGAAAGCGAAAACCAAAAGATAAGACCACGTACAGAACTAAATCTATAGGGTAAAACATCTTTAAAGGACCTTTGTATGAACAGCGGCACTCATATCTAGTGGAATAGTCATATGTCACCATATTAACCCTAAGGGAATGGATCTGTGGGGACATTCATAAATCGAGAGCCTTCATTTGTCTTCGTTCCTCCTGTCGTTGTCGAGCGAGGAGGAGGAAGAGGAGGAGGTGGATGAGGAGGACGAGGAAGAGGAGAAGGTGGTGGTGGAGGAGGAGCATGATGAGGAGGAGAGAAAGAAGAAGATGAAGAAGAAGTAGAAGATAAAGTAGAAGGTGAAGTCGTAAAAAGTTATAGTAGTAGTAGTAGTAGTAGTAGTAGTAGTAGTAGTAGTAGTAGTAGTAGTAGTAGTAGTAGTAGTAGTAGTAGTAGTAGTAGTAGTAGTAGTAGTAGTAGTAGTAGTAGCAGCAGCAGTAGTATCAGAAGTAGTAGTAGTAGTAGTAGTAATTAACAAGAACAAGAACAGCCAACGAAGAAACAGAACAAGAACAACAAGAAAAATAACAAAAACGTTAGGAACCAAAAAAAAATTAAGAGAATAAAAAAAAATAAGAAAACTAGAAAAATGAAGAAGAAACAAGATTACGAAGAAGAGGCATAATATGAACCACGAGTAAGGCAAGGAAGGATAAAGAAGAGGAGGAGGCGGATTTTGGGTATGAGGGGAATGAGGCGTGTGTTCTTATCTCCGCCATGAGCAGCTGCGGCAGGAGGGCGAGGCGCCGCTAATGAGTCGACAACAGGAAGGAGAAACAAAAGACAAGCGATACGAGAGGTGACGCTTCCCGCAACCCTCATCTATTTGCCATTAGCTCGCTTTTTTCCTCTCTCTCTCTCTCTCTCTCTCTCTCTCTCTCTCTCTCTCTCTCTCTCTCTCTCTCTCTCTCTCTTGACAGCATTCTTCGTTTTCTTTCTCGGTGCTAAATCGTGTTATTTTTAAGATGTTTGGCTTACCTTGTCATACCTCATTATTGTTCCCCTTCTTTCCCCGCTCTGCTCCTTTTCCTTTCCTCCTCCTCCTCCTCCTCCTCCTCCTCCTCCTCCTCTTGAATCAATGTATAGAATGGGAACAATAATGATAATTTGCCTACGTCTGGAGGTTAAGAGATCTTGAGCTGATAAAACATTGAAAAAAAAGATGGACAAGTGAGATTATAGTAATGAATTAAAACTATTAGAACCGATTACAATTATGAGAAATCAATGACAAACGGAGAATAACGCACAAGAATACATGCAGAGAGAAAATATATGAGTAAAATATCGTGGGGAAGAAACACCTAATGAAAACGAAGAAAGATAAGTACCAAAGAAGAAAAATGACTATCAATAAAACTCCCTGAGAAGAAACAGAGATAAATACCCGAAAAAAGAAAAAGAAAACCCCACAAACGAAAGAAGAAAGATGAACACCAAAGGAGAAAAAAAGTCTATCAATAAAACTCCCTGATTTAAAACACGCACAGAGATAAACACCCGAAAAATCATGACTAAAACTCCACCTCCTTCCCTCCCTGCCTCACCCCCTTGAAGAACACACTCCCAACAAAGATGACGAGCCAGCAATCCTTGTCTGCCGCCTCACAAAGTGCTCGGTATCAGCTGCCTGGCGTGAGGCGCGACCGAGTCAGGATTGGTTGCTGATATTTATGTGTCGACTCAGCCACAGCGAGACAGGGAGGGAGGGAGGGAGAGAGGAAGCGTTAGAGGGTTGGGGACTAGAGGGAAGGCAGTTTTGGTTCGCATGGACAAAGAGTTCAGCCGCAAGGAAGCAATGGAGGCGATAAGAAGTGTGAGTGAGGATTGCTATAACAGAAGAGGGAGATTTAGTGTATCTCTGACGTGTTTCCCGCATGTTAAAATCCTTCAGGTCGAGTCATAGCATAGTTTTGTTGTATTTACATTGCAGAATTCTTGTTAATACCTTCAATACTGAGACGCAATTTTACTTAGGTTTTTGGGTATGATTAGACGATTTTATTTGTATTAGGAAGGAGGTCAAAAAGATTAATGCCCAGAGTCTTCATTATTTTAGTCCTCACTTAAGTGTCTAAAACTGTAAAAAATCGCTAATAGTAACCAGAATGAACATGAAAACGCGGCACGGTACTGAAGGGGTTAAGTTATCGCTACAATAATAGATTTACTCTTGAAAACGATAACGAGGATTCAAACGCTATTCATTGTATAATTGCTTACTTTTCCGCCTATTTCCCGTTTTCTCTCACTTACATTGCAGGTCTGGCCAAAGAAATGAAGGTAATGGGATGAAATGTGAGTGAAGTGATTTATTTTATTTATTAGTCTTTATTTGTAATTTTTATCTTATTTTTCTTTTTATCTGTTTTTCATTTATGCGTCATTTTACGTCATATTTGTATATCGTCCTATGAATTTTGCCTTTATCCTTGGCCTTCCCTTCCCTCCATCATTGCCATCATGATTTTACGTTGTCTACCTGTCGACCTGTCATTCAACCTCTGTTAATTTTGGCTGCATACCTTTCTCTCTCTCTCTCTCTCTCTCTCTCTCTCTCTCTCTCTCTCTCTCTCTCTCTCTCTCTCTCTCTCTCTCTCTCTCTCTCTCTCTCTCTCTCTCATGAAATAACGAGTGTGAAATTAACTATCTTCTTCAGTTTTGGGTTTGTTTAATTGATGAAAGATAGAGTTGCCCTTTGACTCTCTCTCTCTCTCTCTCTCTCTCTCTCTCTCTCTCTCTCTCTCTCTCTCTCTCTCTCTCTCTCTCTCTCTCTCTCTCGGACATTTCTTCAATTAACTTTGGCCGTAACCTGGGCGGTGATTAATTTGTGTGCTGCTGATGACAATATCCCACGTTAATGAGGCTGTCAGGTGATTTCCCAGGTGCGTGTGAGCCTCGTAAATCAGGGCACCGCTTCCTCGCCTCACCTCGCCCCGCCTCACCTGCTTGTCCAGATGATGGTGATGGTGTTGTTATTGGTGTCGTTATTGCTGTTATTGTTGACGGTGGTGGTGGTGGTGAGTGAGGGAGTGAGGGAGTGGTGATGGTGGTAGTGGTAGTGGTGATTTTTGCTTTTTCTTTATTTTGTTGTTTTTTTCTTTCCTTCTTTACTTTCTTTCTTTCTTTCTTCCTTCCTTCCTTCCTTCCTTCCTTCATTCATTCATTCATTCCTTCTTCGTCTTCAAGTTTTTTTTCATATTTCCACTCCAAAAGTTAAACATAATAGTAAAGATATCTCTGCTTTTTTAATTGACTGCTATTTACTAGACTGATGAAGAAGGCAGTGGTGGTGGTGGTGGTGGTGGTGGTGGTGGTGGTGGTGGGAGTGCCTGAGCGTTTGCCTCTATTAAAGTGTATGGTAATGTGTTCCTGGGGCGGACAAACACACACAGGCACAACGAAGACACGATCACGGAGGCTGACATGTTGTTTATCCCTCACGGCAGGGTAATGACGAGAGAGAGAGAGAGAGAGAGAGAGAGAGAGAGAGAGAGAGAGAGAGAGAGAGAGTCATAATTTATAGGCAACTCTGTCTTTCATCAGTTAAACAAACCCAAAACTGAAGAAGATATTTAATTTCACACTCGTTCTTTCATGGTTGTCTCTTATGAACACTCAGCCTTCCCCTTGGAGCTATGGGTGTAGTGGGCGGGCGGGGAGCTGAAGGTTGACAGGCGGCCCAGTACTGCTGCAGGAGGAGGCGAGACAGAACATCCGATGCTTCCCTGTGGTGCATAACGGTCCCGTCTTTCTCTAATGGCCGCTGCAGGTGAGGTGGATGAAGGGTGAGCAGTAGGTGGATGGTAAGATGTGGTTTCAATGCTGTGGTGTCTTTCTGTTCTGTTCAATCGATGGTCGGGAGTGTAGCCTTTACAACGACACTCCCTTATGCGTTTCTCGGTTTCTCGGTGTGGATATTTTTCTTTCAGTCTGGTTTTCTTCGTCTTTTCTTTAATTTGTTCTCTGGTTGTCCATAAATTATATAAGATTGTTTTCGTTTTTTTCTACATTTACATTGTCAGAAAGAATCTTCCCACTACTGCTTCTTCCTGTTCTTCATACCGCTCTTGTAGTTCTGTGTTTTTTTTTCTTCTTTGTATCTATCTTACTTTTTCACATCATTCACATTTTCATCTTTTTTTTTTTTTTGCTCGATTTACTCAAGTTTATTTCATTACCACTTAGCTCTTCATATTTTTTTTTTCTTCTACTCCTTCCTGTTCTTCATACGGCTGGTGTAATCCTGTTTTTCTTCTTTGTATCAATCTTACTTACTCACTTCATCCACATTTCCATCCTTTTTTTTGCTCGATTTACTCCAGTTTAGTTCATCACCACTTAGCTCTTCACATTCTTTCCCACGACCCAAAAATCTCTGGTCTTCATCATCGGGGAATTATTTGTAAGTGTACGGTACAGTGGGACCCTCATTGCTCTCGTTCTCTCCTCTCCATCTCTCTCTCCTTTCCAAATAACATGTTTGAGAGTAACCACACCTGTCTCAAGGTCTTGTTTTGACTTCGCTGTCACGCCCCTCCCTCTGCCACTCCCCATCCTTTGCCTTCCCTCCCTCATTCCTTCATTTATCGTCATCCTTCTTCTCTTCCGACCCTTCTCCCTTGTATTCCCCTAAGTCTCTCTCTCTCTCTCTCTCTCTCTCTCTCTCTCTCTCTCTCTCTCTCTCTCTCTCTCTCTCTCTCTCTCTCTCTCTCTTTCCTTTCCTTTCCTTTCCTTCCTTCTTTCTCTTCTCTTCTCTTCTCTTCTTTTCTCTTCTCTTCTCTTCCTTCTCTTCCCTACCCTTTCCTTCATTTCTCTTCTCTTCTCTTCCCTTCCCTTCCCTTCCCTTCCCTTTGCTCAATCTCCCTCCTTTCACCTTTCTTTTCCCTTGTAAGCTCTCTTTCGCATTTTTCTCCTCCCTCGCCTCTCCCTCTCCACCTTGGCTCACTCTCACTCACTCTCCCCATATTTTCTCGCACCTAATCACCGCAGCTTCGTTTGGGGTGGCGAAAGAAGAGAAAATTGGAGCGAGAGTGTGCTGGGAAGTGACAGGTCGAGGCGGGGAGAAGTGTGACAGAACCTCCTTGAGCGTCACCCAATGCAAACACTCCTCTGAGCTCTTACACTTGTTTATCTGTGGGTGGAGGGAGGTAGGCGTCTCTCTCTCTCTCTCTCTCTCTCTCTCTCTCTCTCTCTCTCTCTCTCTCTCTCTCTCTCTCTCTCTCTCTCTCTCTCTCTCTCTCTCTCTCTCTTAGCATAATACAATGAGCCAGGTAAATGAAGAAAAAATACAGTGTCATTTCTACATCAAGCATTCCAGAACCAGCATTCAAAACGTGTGAAAGTAGACGTTTAAATTATACAAGGAAGGAAAGAATTATTGGAAGAAAAATTGCTCTGTATATAACCAAACATTGTCATTTTCTTCACTAACAGATTAGTATTTTTTTTTTTTTTATGCAAGAGGGGAAGCCGACTAAGGGGAATAAAAAATAAAAGAAAAGGCCCACTTGATTGTCAATTCCGTTAACCCCTTCAGTACCATGACGTGTTTCCATATTCATTCTGCTTGCTATTTGGTGATTCTATACAAACTTATGTGAGGAGTTAGAATAGTGAAGACAGTGGCCATTATTAGTCTTTTGACCTCTATAGACCCTAATGTCAATAAAATCGTCTAATCGTACACAAATCATAAAGTAAAGTGTCCCAGTAATGAAGGGGTTAAAGACTGACAAAGTTAGCGAAAAGTCTTGGATAAATGTTTTGAAGTTTTGAAACCCTCTTAAAAGAAATCAAGTCGTAGAAAGAATACAAGCCACGGGTTCCAATTTACACTCGCTGATACGAAGGTCTTTTACTGAAATATGTTTGAGAGTTTAGGTAAATTGCATCAGCCAGCCAGTATTCGAACACGCCAGTCTAATGAATTAAGTCAGGTTTGATCCATCACTTCGAAATCCGCGCGCCAGCTGTCTGTTATTAGCTTACTCACTTCAAGAAATAATACTCTTTTTTCCCCTCTCTGATGTTTTGTTTTTAATAATCTAATTAAAACCAACGTTAAACTAATTGGTCGGTAATTACTTGCTTGTTTCTCGTTTCCTTTTTTAGATAATCGGAGTTATATTTGGAGCTCTCCTCGCGCTGGCTACTCTTGCTCAATAGATTTTTTTTCTGAGTAAATTCGGAGTTTCTTTTTATAGGATGCAAGAAATTAGCGGCAAACTTAACTATACTCTATTGTGTCCCTTTACCAGCGCCTTAGAGAGAGAGAGAGAGAGAGAGAGAGAGATAACTGCTAATCTTGAAATATTACTGAATACAAGATAAGGCGAGTCGCATAATATAGAGAAGAAACTGCAGAATCTTAAAGAAAATGAAGATAAAGGAAATCAGAAAAGTGCTTTATATGTGAGGGAAAAATAAGAAATACTCGGGGAAACAGATTATAAAGGAGAAAAGTAAATGAAAATAAGATGAACGCGTAAAACAAACAGGTAAATAATGGAAAAGGAATGAAAATGCACAAGATGAAGAATAAGAAAAAGGGAAAACATACAAAATGAAAACAAAAACATGACATAAAACACAAAATGTAAAAAATAAAAGGAGAAAATACATTACCAGCACACACACACACACACACACACACACACACACACACACACACACACACACACACACACACACACACACACACTAATGACCAAAAAGAACGAAGAGCAACAAAAGAGCATCGACTGACTACTGACTGCTGACTAACCTAACCTAAATCCCCCGTGACGCGCCTGCAGGGGTTTATTGTTCGTATTGTGGCGCGGGTGACCTTTAAGCTTCTGTTCTTGACCTTTGGCGCCTTTGTCCTGCGGTGTCTTCAGGGAGCGGCGGGAGGAAGGAGGCGAGGCGAGGTGGTCTTCATTATGTTGGGTTCGGGTCTGGTTGTGTTTCGGCGCGCATTGTTCGGCTTATTGTTGATTAGCTCGTTTTTTTTTTCTTTTGTGTTGTGTTGTGTTGTGTTGTGTTGTGTTGTGTTGATGGTCTGATTGATTTGGTATTGGTATTATTTCTCTCTTTTCTCTCTTTTCTTTCTTTTCTTTCATTTATTTATTTTCTTTTGTGGTGCATAGTTTTTTTTATTGTTTAACTTTTCGCTTCGTCGTCAAAGATCAATTTTGTTTGTGGGTGTTTTTTTTTTTCTGTAGTGTTTATGTTACAAATTATTAATTCCTCTTCCTTTTCCTCCATTTTGGGTTAGACTGTACGAGATTGTATTCTTACTTTTTCCTAGCTGTGTGGCATTTAATACGAAACTTGCCTTTTAACCGTCTATAATTTTTGTCCTTGTCACTTTCTTTCTCCTTGTCGTTTTCTTCCTCCTCTTCCTTTTTCTCCCTTTCCTCTTCCTTCTTCTCTTCTTCCTCCTCCTGCTACAACTTGTTCCCTTTTTTCCCTCTTCCTCCTTCACAGATTACATTGTAAAACTTTTTATCTTTATTTTTGTCTATCTTTATGACATTAAACACAAAATTTAGCTTTTTACCCAACCAGAATTTTTGTCCTCCTCCTCCTCCTCCTCCTCCTCCTCCTCCTCCTCCTCCTCCTCCTCCTCCTCCTGCTTATCATGCGGGCGCTCCTCTCGCATTCCTCACTTAAGAATAAAACAAAACCTTAAAAGCTAAACATGACAAGCCATTTCTCTCCTTCTCGTCGCTAGATCCCGGCGGAGGCAGACGTGGCGTGGCTGTACCCGCCTCCATCATCCCCTCACAATACACGCTCCCAGGGGCGCCGCGAGGAAACACAGGCGGCGGGGGTTGTGCTGACGATATATACAGGACACTGACGAAGGGAGAGTGTGGTGGGTGTGGCTATAGAGACTTAGGATTGTATGGGTTAGGTGAGTGTATTTGGGTGGTTAGGATAAGTGTGCGATGTGTAGGTTGGTTTAGGCTGATTGAAAGTAAAGAAATGTTAGGTGGAGTAAATTTAGGTTAATTTGTTACTAATATCTTGCTTAGTAAAGTGAAATTAAACAGATGGTCTTTAGGTTAGGTTAGGTTAGGTTTAGTTAGGTTAAGTTACGTTTGTGTGATGTTGACCCTTCGTTTCGTTTACTTATTTTAACGATAGATAATAAAACTCATCATTTTTCACACTAAACTGCATTATTTACCATACTTACAAAATCACACTAGCTACACACTCAACCTCCTTTCCCGTAACGTTTGAAAAAGAAAAATGAAAAAAAATAAAAAACGTTACCAAATTCAGCCTACACAAACATTTCTTTAAACACTGATGATTTTAAAGGAGGTTAACTTGACAGTCCACAAAATCCCTGAAGAGGAAGAGAAGGTGAATGGAATATTGTTCTTCCCGGCGGCAGTTTGTCCTTTGAAACATCCTAGACGCCTCCCACGGTCCCTCGCCGCCGCCCTCTCCTTCCCACGACACGACAGGACCTCCCAGCGCCCTCCTGAAGGTCCTTACGCCTCCTGTACGCCTCTTCCTTCTGTTTTCCTTGTCTTTTCTGTTCCTTCTTTCCAAGCATACCCTCTTGGCCTTTTCCTGTCCCCGTCTTTTCCTTTCCTCATCTTATCCTCCTTTTCTTCTTTTCCTCTTTTCATTCTTCTTTTCATCCTCCTTCTTCTCTTCCTACCCTCTTTTCTTATTCTCTTCACATTCTCTACTCATTTTGCTTTCTTATATCATTCTCTTTTATTCTTCCTCATCCACTTCTCATCCTCTACTCTATCTCTCATTCTTCCTTCTCTTCCCATCTTCTTTTCAACCTTCCAATTTCTTTTAATCCTTCTTCTCACCCCATCCTCTCATCCTCCTATCCTCCTATCCTCCCATTCTCCTCATCCTATATCCCTCTCCCGTTCCTCTCTTCCCAGTCTCCTCTTTTCATCCTCCTCCCTCCCTCCTCTCTCCTACCAGCGCCACGTGGCAAGGTCCTCTGCAGCTTGGCACCCTGCTGGTCCTCCCTGGCGGCGGTGACAGCGTGCGGCAGTCACCCTATCCATTATCTGTCTTGTTTATCGGCTTCCTCTTGTGCTGCAGTTGTATTGAGAGGGAATGGTTGATGTGTCACTTAAGGATCTCAGTGGCCGGTTGATAATTCCTTGTTTTTATTGGTGTGTTTATTGTTGGGGTGATTTTGTTACTTTGTTTCTGTGACTGTTTAGTGAGTTTTTTTTTGTGTGTAGTTGGTGTATGTTTATCTATTGCTTGTGTTTTGTAATTTTTTTTTTCATGTAAGAGAGGAGGACTGACCAAGGGCAACAAAAATATAAAGAAAAAAGGCCCACTCAGTCGCCAGTCTCCTTACAGAGCCGATAGAATTAACCAAAGGACAGGGACAAATGTCTTGAAACCTCCCTCTTGAATGAAGTCAAGTCATAGGAAGCTGGAAATACAGATACAGGCAGGGACTTCCAGAGTTTACAAATTGCTGTGAAGGTTTTGTTAATTATTTTGTATTATCTGCGATGCTTCCTTATCATTTTTTGGTGATTTTGTTTGTAGTTTTCTCGTAACTAGTATTCTTAGTCTTTTCTATGTGAGGTGGAGAGAAAAGGCGTCACATGCACTAGAGGTGGTGAGAACTGACAGCCTCTCGTTGCTTTCTCCAAGCTGGTGCTGCCCCGGTGCGCCACTTAATGTTCGCTTTGGTAATCAGTTCATGGCTTGAAAGCTTGAAAGACACTGAGCCGCTTGTTGGCTGTCCCGGAGAGTGCCCTGTGCCTGCTGAACCCAACCTGAGGAGTAGTGGTGAGTCTCCTCCTCCTCCTCCTCCTCCTCCTCCTCCTCCTCCTCCTCTCTCCGTCACTACCTTGCCCCTCACCGCCGATGGGATGCAGGGGACTCATCTTACCCTAAACACAACCACCCAGTCATTCTTCAAAATGAAAAGCCCTTCAGCCCGCGGCCCTCCGCCCCGACAAAGACCACTCCACTTCCTCTCACCCCCGGACACCTCCCTCTCCCTCTCCCTCCCTGACCCCGGCGGCTTAGGTCAACAGCACGGGACTGACCCGAGGCCTATCACGGAGCTGCCTTTCAGGAGGTGAAATATGACCTACGGAGCCTCACCCCTCCCCCCTCCTGCTCACCTTCCCCCCTTCTCCCCATCCCCTTCTCCTCATCTTCTGCTACCTCTCCTCCCACTTCCCACTTTTCCCTCCCCCACCAAAGCCCCCCACCGACCATCATGACGTCGAAAACACGAATATTGACATGTGAGTGATGAAATTTTTATCCCATGACGGACATAATTCATCACGGAGTCTGGAGTAGGTTCACAGATCACCATAATGTTAAATGTTCGAAGATGATTGCTCTCCTCCTCCTCCTCCTCCTCCTCTTGTCAAGTCAGGTGCCAGACGGCCAACACAGACAGACCCACAATCCCTCACTGTGTTTACCACCACATGACAAGTCGCAAAGGAAAAGGAGGAGGAGGAGGAGGAGGAGGAAGGCAGGCAGGGAGAGAAGAAAGGGGACAGAGAAAGATTAAGGATAAGGGTCCATGAGAGAAAAGAGTGGAGGGAAAGAGAGGAAACATTGCCGATGGAGAGAAAGACAAATAGAGTGAAAGGTGGAGAGAATGCGAAGAGAGAGAGAGAGAGATGAGTCGATGGAAAGAGAGGTAAAAGGAGATAGAAAGAGGAAGATGTAAAGAGGAGGAAACAAAAGGACAAATAGATGAAAGTAAAACGTAAACATGAAACAAACTATAGACTCTTGTATTCAGAACGAGGAGGAGGAGGAGGAAGAGGAGGAGGAGGAGGAGGAGGAGGAGGAGGAGGAGGAGGAGGAGAATGACTAGGGGAGAGGAGGGTTGGGAAGCGGTGGCGTGCCTCACCTCCCTCCTCCTCTTCCTCTTCTTCCCCCCTCCACTCTTCACCCTCCCTATCCCCTCCCTCTCTCCCCCCTTTTCCCCTCGCTCACACGTCATGTTGGAAACCATTACTCAAAACACGAGAAAACACGGCCGACGCTTCCAAGTTCCCTCTCTGCCACCCTTAAGATTCTCCCCTCAGATCCTCCCCTAAGATCCTTCCCTTAGATTCTCCCCCTAACATGCTTCCCCTCAGATTCCCCATTAAACCTTTTTTCACCAATACAAGCGTTAGTTCACAGGTGTTTGTGGGTTTGGTTAAGTGAGGTGAGGTTAGGTTAAGTTAAGTTTGGTTTGGTTACATTAGGTTAAGTTTCGGTAAGTAGATTAAGTTAGAGAAGGTTATGGTTGTAGATAAGTCTTGCTATATTAGGTTAGACTAGAATAGGTTAAGTTTTGATAGGTGAGGTGAAGTTAGAGTGAATAATGTTATGATTAAGTAGGCTTGGTTATGTTAGGTTAGGTTAGATTAGAATTGGTCAAGTTTAAGATAGGTGAGGTTATGTTAGAATGAATAATGATTAAGTAGGTTTGGTTATATTAAGTTAGGTTAGGTTAGGATAGGTTAAGAGTCGGCAGATGAGATTAAGTTAGAAGGAATAAGGTTAGGATTGGATAGGTTTGGTGTGCTAAGTTAGGTTAAGTTTGGTTAGGTTTCTGTGGGTTAGCTTAAACCAGATTGGGTATAGTTACGATCAGATTCCTTTGGTAATGTTAGGTTAGGTTACATAAAGCGTGTTAGTGTAATTGTATCAATGCAGGTGTAGTTTTCGGACAGGTGTTACGGCAGGTGATATAGAGTGTTGCTTTGTTTTGTTCTGCGGTTTTGTTTTACCTGTGAGTAATGGATGTCCGTGAAGTGAAGCGAAGTGAAGTGCTTTGCTACTGTGTCAGGTGTTCTTGGTGTTGGTTTGTACAAGTTTGATTTTGACGTTTGTTTGTCTTTTTGTGTTTTTTTTTTTTTTTTTTGACATTTTTATCTTGTGTTTATTTTCATCGTGCTCATTCGGTTCTATTTTTGTCCTCTTCCTTATTTTTTACAATAGTTTTTATATGGAATCAAGTTTTCTAATCACTCAGACTCACACACACACACACACACACACACGCCCGGTATCTCAGTGGTTAGAGCGCTGGCATCACAAGCCAGAGGACTGGGGTTCGATTCCCCGGCCGGGTGGAGATATTTGGGTGTGTCTCCTTTCACGTGTAGCCCCTGTTCACCTAGCAGTGAGTAGGTACGGGATGTAAATCGAGGAATTGTGACCTTGCTGTCCCGGTGTGTGGTGTGTGCCTGGTCTCAGGCCTATCCGAAGATCGGAAATAATGAGCTCTGAGCTCGTTCCGTAGGGTAACGTCTGGCTGTCTCATCATAGACTGCAGCAGATCAAACAGTGAAACAGTGAAACACACACACTCTCTCTCTCTCTCTCTCTCTCTCTCTCTCTCTCTCTCTCTCTCTCTCTCTCTCTCTCTCACCGGTGCTCATCCCACACACTATATTTATCATACTTTTATCACCATTAAGCAACCACCTCCTCTTCCACTCCTCCCTTATTCCCCAGACCCTCTTTACCCCTCCTCCTTCCCTCTCGCCTCTTCCCTTCTCCTCCCCCCTCTCCTCCTCCTCCTCCATCAAATATTAATCAAGTCCATATTTTTAATTGCTCCTCTGGCCTCTCCTCCCTCGCTACTCCCCATGATGGAATTCAGAGAGCAATGATCATACTTATTTCTCATGTAGAAGTGACGGCCAGATGTGTAGAGGGGAGAGAAGAGAAGGGGGAATGTGAGGGGAGATATGGGGAAAAGAGGGGGGTGAATAGAGAGGGATGATGATAGTTGGTACAGATGAAAGGGAGGGGATGATTGTACACACACACACACACACACACACACACACACACACACACACACACACACACACACACGTGCTCGCGACAAACTGGAGTGATAGAGAAGGAGGAAGCTGCGGTGTTTTGATCAAGAAAAGAAGTAAAAATGCAGAATTTGATACAGTAGTAGAGGTTTAGGAAAGAAAAAACAAATTGCTGAAAAAAAATAAATAATGTGAAGATATAAAGAATCACGTTGGATAGGCAGAAATCTAGACAGTGGTAGAAGTAAAGAGAAAATTGCTTTGAAGTGTGATGAAAATGTATTGAAATAATGAAAAATAACGGAATGTAATAGTGAAGGAAACTCAAAATAGCAAGGAGATGAGAGAGAGAGGAAACAAATATACAAGATTACTTTAGAGAAAAAAAAAATGGTTTGGAAATAAAATAGAGTGTAGTGTATTTTTCATATGGTATAAAGTAAGAGTTATCCCCGCCACTTTATCTCCATGTAGCATCGCAGTTAGTGTCTCATCCTGCATTTAAGTATACTTCCATAATGTGTATAATTTTACATTTAACTCCGGTATATACTTACACACTGACTACATACACTGCTTATTTATACGCCCTTACCTTTCCTTTTCTTCCTCTTCCTCTTCTTCCTCTTCCTCTTCCTCTTCTTCTTCTTCTTCCCCGGCACCTCCTCTTACCATCTCAATATACTTATGCCATTCCCTGTCTTTTACTTTTTCTTCTTCTTCTTCTTCTTCTTCTTCTTCTTCTTCTTCTTCTTCTTCTTCTTCTTCTTCTTCTTCTTCTTCTTCTTCTTCTTCTTCTTCTTCTTCTTCTTCTTCTCCTCCTCCTCCTCCTCCTCCTCCTCCTCCTCCTCTTCTTCTTGTTTTTGTTCTTCTTGTTCTTCTTGTTCTTCGTCTTCTTCTTCTTCTTCTTCTTCTTCTTCTTCTTCTTCTTCTTCTTCTTCTTCTTCTTCTTCTTCTTCTTCTTCTTCCTCCTCCTCCTCCTCCTCCTCCTCCTCCTCCTCCTCCTCCTCCTCCTCCTCCTCTTCTTCTTCTTCTTCTTCTTCTTCTTCTTCTTCTTCTTCTTCTTCTTCTTCTTCTTCTTCTTCTTCTTCTTCTTCTTCTTCTTCTTCTTCTTCTTCTTCTTCTTCTTCTTCTTCTTCTTCTTTCCTCCTCCGCCTCCGCCTCCGCCTCCGCCTCCGCCTCCGCCTCTCCTCCTCCTCCTCCTCCTCCTCCTCCTCCTCCTCCTCCTCCTCCTCCTCCTCCTCCTCCTCCTCCTCCTCCTCCTCCTCTCTCTCTCTCTCTCTCTCTCTCTCTCTCTCTCTCTCTCTCTCTCTCTCTCTCTCTCTCTCTCTCTCTCTCTCTCTCTCTCTCTCTCTCTCTCTCTCTCTCTCTCTCTCTCTCTCTCTCTCTCAAGGTACACTCACCACCCCTGCTCTCCCTCTCCCTCCTCCAGGTGTAATCAAAACTAAATGAAGCTCAGTATCAGTCACATAACACACACGTGACAGCTGGACAGGTGACTACACATAAAAAACACACATTTGGAGAAGTATTCAATCTCGTCTCTTCTTTAATTTCAGGTGACAGACAAACCGACATTAAATTAAGGTAAATATTTGATTTTTTTGTGTTTTATTTATGTGTTTAATTTCTTCCATCTTTCTATTTTGGTGACGTATGGAACATTAATAATCTCCGTAACTAATTATTCCTTTCTTTCTATCTGTTTTTCATCTTCAAATTAAAAAGAAATGTAACGACTAATTATTGTTTTTTTTCATTATTATTTTTTTTCATGTATTCAATCTATTCCTCTCTAGCTGATGACGTAAGGAACATTAATCCTCCAAACTATAATTAATTTTCCCTTTCCGTCTCCCTCTCTGTCGTTCTCTCTGTCTTCTTCTCTTCTGAGTCTCTATAATTACTTGGCAGTCGAACTAAACACATGCTGAAATAGAAGTAAGGTAGAATATTGCTAGATTTTGCTAAGAAGGAGAAGGAAGAGGAAAAGGAAGAAGAGGGGGAGTGTAGATTATGCTCAAAGATACTAAGAGATATGAATTAGCGTTAGATCGGAGGAGGAGGAAGAGGAAGAGGAAGAGGAAGAGGAAAAGAAGAGAGAATAAGGAAGAAGATCAGGATAGGGGAATATTGCTAGTTTTTTTTTTTAAGAAGGAGGAAGAGGAGGAAGAAGAGAAAGAGTGTAGATTATGCTCAAAGATACTAAGAGATATGAATGAAAGTTAGAGGAGGAGGAAGAGGAAGAGGAAAAGAAGAGAGAACAATGAAGAGAAGGAATAAGGAAGAAGATCAGGAGGGGGAAATATTGGTAGTTTTTGCTAAGAAGGAGGAGGAAGAGGAAGAAGACGAGGAGGAGGAAGAGGAAGAGGAGGAGTGTAGACTATGCTCAAAGATGATAAGAGATATGAATGAGTGTTAGATCGGAGGAGAAGGAAGAGGAAGAGGAAGAGAAAAGAGAACAATGAAGAGAAGGAATAAGGAAGAAGATCAGGAGGGAGAATATTGCTAGTTTTTGCTAAGAAGGAGGAGGAGGAGGAGGAGGAGGAGGAGGAGGAGGAAGAGGAGGAGTACAGATTATGCTCAAAGATACTAAGAGATATGAATGAGAGTTAGAGGAGGAGGAAGAGGAAGAGGAAAAGAAGAAAGAGCAGTGAAGAGAAGGAATAAGGAAGATCAGGATGGGAAGGGTGGAGAATATTTTACAGAACTATATCAACGTCAGCCCAGAAACTCCAATTACCGGTAAAGATCGATTCAAAACACCTACCTGTATTTCTGAGCGCTCCGTGAATTATCGGCGACTGGGATGAGAAAATTTAATTATTTATATTAAGCCTAATTTACCTGCAGCGATTCTTATTCCTCTTACCTGGCCAATTTACATATTTAGTCGCCCATTTTCATGTAATTTCAACATCGCAATAGAAAATGGAGGTTGAATACTGCAATTACTCTCTCTCTCTCTCTCTCTCTCTCTCTCTCTCTCTCTCTCTCTCTCTCTCTCTCTCTCTCTCTCTCTCTCTCTCTCTCTCTCTCTCTCTCTCTCTCTCTCTACTCTCTATTCTCTATTCACCCTCTTAGTGCTGGCGAGAGAGAGAGAGAGAGAGAGAGAGCATGCTTAGTTTAAATGAAAAGTGAGAATGAAATTAAAAGAGAGAGAGAGAGAGAGAGAGAGAGAGAGAGAGAGAGAGAGAGAGAGAGAGAGAGAGAGAACATTAATGATAAATAGATTAGTACATAAATGAACTGAAAATATATTGAGTAAATAAAACTGGTAAAGAAACTGATTAACGAAGAGAGAAAAAAAGATAATGAGGAAGAGGAGGAGAAAGAAGAGGCGGAGGAGGAAGGGCAGAGAGAAAGAGAGAAAGAGAGACAAGGTCGACACTGAGACAAAGAAATGGAACAACAAGGAAATATAGAATAATTATCATCGAACAGAGGGGGAGAGAAAAATAATTGGAGGAAGAGGTGGAAGAGAAGAAGAGAAGGAGAAATATATGAAGAAAAATTAGGGACGAAGAACAGGAAGAATAATGGGAGGAGGAGGGGAAGAAGGAAACAAGAGAAGGACAGGAAGATAAAGAAAAGAAAAAAGAACTATATGAAAAAAAAAGTTATGGATGAAACGGTAGAGGAAAAGGAAGAAGACGATGAAAGTAGGAAGAAGATAGAAAAAAAATAGAAAATAATGATATTATAAACTTAAAAGCGATATTGAAAAAAAGTGAAGAGGAAGAGGCAAATGTCACAAGAAAAAGGAAGGAGAATAAATAAAAGGAGAATATGAAAGAAAACAATGACGCTGACAGAGAAGAGGATGAAAGAGAAAAAAAATGAGAAAGGAGAAGAGGAGGAGGAATGGAAAATAAGAGAGGAAGGAAGAGAAGAAGAAAAAAGGAGGTTGGCTTGAAATATGTGACACAATTAATGAGCAAAAGCAAGGAAAACGAGAAGGGAGGAATTTGGCTCAGGAAATTGTCTTGGGCCGAATACCGCTTTGCTCTTGTCTTTTTTTTTTCTCCTCCTCCTCATTCTCCTCCTCCTTCTCTTCCTTTTTCCTCCTCCTGCTCCTCCTGCTCCTTCATTTCCTTCTTCTCCTTCTCCTTCTCCATCTCATTCCTCCTTGTCCTCCTCCTCCTCCTCCTCCTCCTCCTCCTCTTTATGTTCTTTTCCTCTTCTTTTTACTGTTTTTATTTTGTTTATTTTCTTATTTATCTTTCTTTTTTATTTACCTCATACCTCTTCGTGTTGTTTACCTTACTTTATTTCTTTATTCATATCTTTGTTCCTATTTATGCTGATCTCTTTTCTCTTATTGTGTCTCCTCCCACTGTTTTTCTTTTTTTTTCTAAGCCAATCACAGTTCCGTTTGTTTTACTGGAAAGAGAAAAATTTTAATGCAGAGAACTGTAGTTGAGAAATGATTATGTGTGTGTGATAAGAAAATGCAATGCGTGTGGCAAAAGGGTAAAAAAACAAAGGAAGACTAACCTACGCTGTCCCGTGTGTCGTGTGGCGCTGTGGTCCAAGGTTGCCAGTGTTGTGGTTATCTATCTCCTTCAGTACCATGACGGGTTTTCATATCTATTCTGCTTACTATTTGGCGGTTTTATACAGCTTCAGAAACTTATGTGGGGATTAAAATGGTGAAGACTCTGCCCATTAATCTTGCGATCTCAATAGAGCCTTCCTAATGTAAATAAAACTGTTTAATCGTATCCAAAACTCATGGTTGAAATGCGTCTCAGTACTGAAGGGGTTAATAGTTAATTGTGTAAAGAATGTAAAGAAAAAGTGTTACCACATATAAATAATGTGAATATGTCCTATTATTCCTTCTCCCATGCGATACTCCTTCATCCCTTCCTTTCTTCAATCAATGGGTGAATAAGTGAATGATTGAGTAAGTATATGAATAATCAAACTTTACAATATAGAGATGATTTGAAATATATCTAGTTGGTCCCATTCTCTCTCTCTCTCTCTCTCTCTCTCTCTCTCTCTCTCTCTCTCTCTCTCTCTCTCTCTCTCTCTCTCGCTCTCCTCTCTCTCTCCTCTCCTCCATCTCTTCCCACCCATTTCCCCAACCCTCTCCCTTCTACCCACCCGACCCTACCCAACCCTTCCTCCCAACCCAACCCCTCCCGCCAAAAAAAGGAAAAAAAGACTAGAGAATGAAAGATAATAAATGAAGAAGAGCGTCAAGCCATGGTCGGCCTCCAATCAGTCCTGCGGCTCCTCCACTTATCGAAATTCTCGTCGCTATGAAATGAGCCGACAGATCAAGCGGTAAGTGAGGGCCGCGCATTCCAGGGTGACAGTTGGAGAGCCTCTAATGACGAGTCCGGGGGTGATGGAGGAGAGAGAGAGAGAGAGAGAGAGAGAGAGAGAGAGGGGAGGGGCACGGTTTCGAGAGGGGTAGGGAGTGACCGTTCTCTCTCTCCCTCTCTCTCTCTCTCTCTCTCTCTCTCTCTCTCTCTCTCTCTCTCTCTCTCTCTCTCTCTCTCTCTCTCTCTCTCTCTCTCTCTCTCTCTCTCTCTCTCTCTCTCTCTCTCTCTCTCTCTCTCTCTCTCTGTGGTATGTGGAGGTAAGGCCATCGTGATATTAATTGGCGTCTGATATTACTCCGAGGTGATTAAATGATGACATCAGCGAGGGTTTAATAACTCTATATATTGTTTTTTATCCCCACGGTGGCCATAAGGCGTGGTGATTGTGAGGCAAGGAAGAAAATGTAATGTGTTTGCATTTTTTTTTTTTTTTTTTTTGGTACGTGTTGTTTGTGTGAATGAGGGAAGAAGAGATGGATTGATTCAGTGTGTGTGTGGGGGTGGGAGGGGAAGGAGTGCGTACGTGCGTGTGTGTGTGTGTGTGTGTGTGTGTGTGTGTGTGTGTGTGTGTGTGTGTGCATGGATGTGTGTGTATGTGTGTGCAAGTCTTTCAGTTCCTCTTAACCATCATTTTTTCCCATCACACCGACTTCCTCCGTAGTATTTTTCCCCCTTCATCTTTCCTTCCATTACCTCACATCACCCTTTTTATTATTATTCCCTTCCAACCTTTCCTCACCTCCTGTTATTCTTCTTTTATCCCCTTTTTATCCCCTTGCAACTTCTCTCCCTCTCTCCCTTTCGTCCTCTCTCCCTCTACCTTACACCCTCCCTCCCTGCCACCCTCCCTGTCCCTCTATCGGCCTCGTGTCCACTCCCTTCATGATCGATAGCGAAAAACTCACTTCCGATCAAATGAGGAAGGGCAAACATCACCGTCACGCCCGCTGTCTCATGTTTCGGCTGTAATATCCTGAAGGCGGGCCGCTCCAATACTCCGTGACGCCCTACAAACAACACGGCCACCTCTGTTTAGACTCCAAATGGTCTGGCTCTTTTTTTTTTTTTTTTTTTTTTTGGGGGGGGTGTTGGGAATAGGAGGTAGTAGTGAGAGAGGAGAGTAGTGTGTGTGTGTGTGTGTGTGTGTGTGTGTGTGTGTGTGTGTGTGTGTGTGTGTGTGTGTGTGTGTGTGTGTGTACGCTTTGTTCTCGCGATATTACTACTTTCCAAATGCTTTAGCTGAAGATGTTCATGTTTTTAAGGGTATTTTTATGATTTCTAGATTATTATAAGGCCAAAGTGTCTTCAATACCCGGCTAGTCGTCTCTGTGGCCTCGGACAACTGTCGTGGTGAGAGAGCAAGCAAGACGTTTATGAATCCAGGCCTAACTCTCAAGCTGACGATACATTGCTGAGTGCAGAATGTGGTGTAGAGTGCAAGATTAGGTGATACTTGGTGTTTGTGTTAGTTTGTGGTGGTGTGTGGTAGTGTGTAGTGGTGGTGTGTGGTTGCTTGTTTGTTTGTTTGGTTAATTGCTTGTTTGGTTGTTTGATTGAATGTTGTTTATATCAATGTCTTACTTTTATTTTTGTTAACTTTTCTATATCAGTTTTAATTCTAATCATTTGTAATTTCTTTTCCCATTTATTTCACTGCACATTTATTAATGAATTTACTAATGTAGATGTTTACATTTTCATATATAGTATTTGTTTTGAATGGAGACTATTTCATTATAAATATCGCAGCGAATTAGGGATAAAATTGTATGATAAAACTGCATGATATTAAAATGCACCCTTTTTATTTATTCCAGTGGCAGAGCAGGAGGGAAAAATAACTACTTCAAATAAAAACCTTCAAAATACATTAGTAAATATAACGGGGAGGAAAAAAATTATGGCCACGGTTGTGAAAATAAAAGAGAACATTTTTAGCCAATATTGTTGTAATTATGAGAGAGAGAGAGAGAGAGAGAGAGAGAGAGAGAGAGAGAGAGAGAGAGAGAGAGAGAGAGAGGGTCATGGCACTATCTCCAGGTCAAACAGTGCCTCCCTACAAACCTTTCTCTCATATGGCACCCGACGCGGCCATTGTCAGGCGCCATTTGTTCTCTTCTCCTCCTCCTCCTCCTCCTCCTCCTCCTCCTCCTCCTCCTCCGTGGCGTCGCCCTGTCCTCCTCTTTGTTCCCTAAAGATTCCTTGCAATTTCATTTTTTCTTTCTGCATGTTCCTCTTTTATATCCTTTTTTCCAAATTTTTTACCATATTACTGTTCTTGGCTTCTCTGTCTGTACCTTTATTTTTTTTGTTACTCTTTTGTAGTTTATTTCCTTCGATTTCTTTTTATGTTTTCTTATTGCATTTTTTTCTTTCTCCCTACATATAGATAGAATTTTTCTTATATTCTCAATAGTTTTCCTCCTTATTGTTTCATGTTTCCAATTTGCTATGTGTATATATCTTGTCTTCGTCTTTCTTTTCCTTTTTCTCTGTAAATGTATCTCGTATTTTTTTTCTTTTACGTTCTCTATGTCTATTTATAACCGCTTGTCTGATTATTCTATCTTATGCTTTTCTTTTCTCATTTCTGTCTGATTCTCATTTATCTGATATCTTTCTTTTGTGTACTTTTATTGTACTGTCTGGCATACACCTTTTGTTTATATATTCATGTGCTTATCAATCATTTATCATTTTTACAGTTTTCATTACTCAACTTTCTTGCTCACATATTCATTCCTTTATCACTTATTAACTTTTTTTTCATATTCATTTAAATTTTTCTTTCATTCATATTCATTCACTTATTCATCCATTTTTCCTTACACATTCATTTCACTCATTTTTTCCCCCTTTTCCACATATACATTTCTTTATCACTCATTCCTCTCTCTCCCTGCTTTGCCCTAATTTCAGTTTCGGACATTTTATCTTCGTGCATTCTTTCTCACCTGGCCGCTGGACCCTCTCGTTTCCTCTTCAGTCTCATCCTCTTGTTTATATATTTCACTACCGCCCTGTGTCTGCCTCTCACCTCAGCCCTTTTTCCCCTCCCGCCCACCGCCCATTTTTGGAAGCACTATACCTTCTTTCATGATTTTGTAGAGGCCGGTTCCCATACACGTGTCAATAATCCGGTTAGCGAGAGCGATTCATGGCGTGGGCTTAGAAATGATAGAGAGAAGCGTGCACCGTGTCATATAGTAGCGCTTGGTGGTGGTGGTGGTGGTGGTGGTTTTGGTTGGTTTCTCTCTCTGGCTCTTTTTCTTTTTTTACCTCTCACTCTGTCGCCTGCTCTCCCATAAAGCTCTCTCACAGTACTATTAATTGTCCTACTTGATTGTATTCATCAACAAAGTGCCATTTATAAGGCAATATATGTTCAATCTGTGTTATTAACTGTGCCGCGTGCCATCAGGGCCGTCACACACAGCCTCACACGTCCCCTTCTTGTTTATCGTTCAGTGGGAAGCCGTGGCCCGCTGCACCTCTCTCTCTCTCTCCCTCTCACACTCTCACTCTCTCACTCTCTCCCCGCCCCTCCACCCCTTCGCCCCCTCGCCAGTTATCTCCCCAATATACTGCAAGTTTGACAGTTACTGAATATTAATAGCAACAAATAACCCCATTAGATTGGATCTCCACAAATATGGCTCGGCTCAGTGTTCCTGCGGCATAAAGAAGCGAGGGGGTGGTGATGCGTCCTCTCCTTGCTCCTCGCTGGTGCCCCTGGATCCTCTGCTGGTGACGTGGGGGTGCGCTGTTCTCCCGTGACGGCGCTGTAGGGTGCGGGAGTCGTGCAAGTCGTTTCTGGTCGTTTCTGGTGACGTTTCGGGGTAGGGCGAGTGCTCCTGGTGACGATGTAGGGTGAGGTAAACTTTTTGCAAGGCTGATGTGAGGCTGTACTGGTTAGCGTGTTATGGTGGTGGTGGTGGTGGTGGTGGTGGTGGTGACTTGGGTTGTGCTAGGCTGGTTTGGTGTCGTGTTTGGTAGGGTAGTGTGTTTCCCTGGCCACGTGGGTGCTGGGGCTCTGAGGAAAACTGTGGGTAGTCAGCTCGTATAGGTGAAGCAAGGATAGATAAACAAAAAGAAAGGAATGTAGATAAATAGACAATTAGTTAGTGAGGCATTGTGTTTCCCTGGTCACGTGGGAGATGCTGAGGCTCTGAAAGGAACACGTGGGATTCATTAAGTTGTACAATTAAACAAACGGTAAAGATAAGATAAAACAAATGCAAAGATACCTAGATAGAAAGATAGCTATACAGACATTCAAACAGACAGAGTATAGACCCTCCCACACTTATAGTTAGTGTTATCTAATGTGCCACGCCCGCCAGTAACCCAGCCCTCCTTTACCTTCCTTCTGAGACATCTGTAACTGTGACTTCCCTTTCGCCCCTCTCCGCCTCCGATCTTTACTTCCCTTTTTATTGCCACTTCTTTACTAATGCTATCGGTATCTTTCACCTTCCTCATTCTACTACTACTACTACTACTACTACTACTACTACTACTACTACTACTACTACTACTACTACTACTACTACTACTACTACTACTACTACTTCAGCAGCAGCAGCAGTGGAGGCATGACAAAAGTACAGACAACCATCACGACGCCAGTTCCAGTCACTTGTCGATCAGGGATGAAAGAAGAGGAGCGGGGTCTGAGGGATGAAAGGCGGAGGGCGGCTGCTTCTGGGGCGTCAGTAAGTGGGTCTCTTGCGCCGTTTGAAGCGAGAATTGCGGCGAGGCAGTCAGGGGGCGACAAAAGCGTGTCAATAGAGCATTCACCGAGGTGGGAAAAGTGTGCGATGGAGGCGCGAGAATGCGTTAAATATGCATAGAGAGGGCGAGGCAGTTTCGTCTTGCAAAGAGTCCGTGGGGCGCGGTGTGGTGATGGAGGCGTCAGTGATTGGTGAAGGCAGCAGAAGGGTGCGTGTGTGAACTGTTGTCTTGTCTCCATTTGGTGTTATGCTATTGAGGAAGGTGTGAGGGACGTGTGAGGGGAAAAACAAGAAGATGAAAGGATGAGGACTTCGGGTATCGCTCGGGTGTTGTGTCTTGAATGGCGTGAGGGCGGCGAACGAATGGAGACAGTGTGTAGGGTGTTTGAGAGGCGGGACGAGACACAGGGCTGGGTAAACACGGGCCGAGAAGCTGTGGGAGATAAAATGGAGTCGAAATTGTATTGGTTTGAAAGAAAGTCTGAAATGATAAAAATAATAATGATAATGATAATAATAATAATGCTGACAATAATAATGATAATAGTGCATACTTTTATCGCCTTTCTTTTTTGATAGCTCGAAAATAATTGTTGAAAGTCACGCCCCAGAAAGTGCAATGATGAAGTATATGCTAATGAATGTTGAAAAAAGACGTCTTCTTATAATAATGTGAAAGTTTTTTCATCACATTTATTTCACAGTTACACAAGAATTATTACGAGAAAACCTTCATTTAGTATTGTTTTTATTATGTATATATTATTTATTCGTTCATTTTATATCTCTTCGTTTGTCACTCACTCACTATCTCATTCACACACCCATGCACTCAATCAAATCCACTCACCCACTCACCCACTCACTCATCCAAGCATCTAGTCATCCACTCATCCACTCAATCACTCACTGCATCACTCGCGGTCACTCCCTCACTCCGTCACTCTCTCACTGTCACTCCCTCACCCCGTCACTCCCTCCGTCACCCAGTCTGTCACTCCCTAGCTCACCATTCGACACGGGGCTCGTTAGGCAGGTAATTCAGTAAAAATCCTTCTTGGAGATCGCGTGGCGTCTCCCTGCGCTGTACTTTATATCAGGTTCTCTATTCATCGTGGCGCCGGGTGGGATATCCCGGCCTGTTTTATTATCCGGCGCACTTACACCTCCCCTCACCTCCCCTCTCCTGCCCCTCGGTCACTCGTAAAAACCTCCACTTTCTCCCTCTCCCCTTTTTTCATTACCGAGGGTCAGTGAGGGGTGGCGTGTGTCCCCCTGGGCGGTATCGGCCTGATGGGGGCGAGGTGCGGCTCTCCCCATCCCTCTTCGCCTCTTATTCACTTATTTTATCTTATTTTTATCCGACCCCGTGTTTCACCCCCTCCGCCGTGCTATCCGTCAGGGCGCAGGGACACATGAAGTATAGGACAGCCCAGTACATCACCACCACCACCGCCACCGCCACTACTGCCACCACCACCACCAGCAGGAGCAGATGGTGATCGTGTCCTTCCTCGTTTGTGGTCCACGCCATGCATTTCCTCCGGCAGATAATTTCCCCCCGTCGTGCATTTTTATCGTCACACTATTCTTGGTTTTGGCAGTTCCCTACCTAGTGCCCTCGACAGATTTTCCTCAGGTGATTCTTCCTCCCTTCTTTCCTTCCCGCAAGAGAGATTCCTTCTTCTTCAGGTAATTTTTTTCGTTGAATGTTATTTTCTGATTAGTTTCTCCATTACGCTGTTTCCTTTTTAAATATTTTCTCCTTCAGGAATATTTTTTCACTATATTGCTCCTTCTCCATCTCAGTTAGTTCCTCCGTCAGTTGGTTTCTCTGTCATTTATTTCCTTAGTCATTTAGTTCTCTGTTAGTCAATTTTTTTTTCTTGTTATTTCTTCCCCAGTTTTCCTTCGTTTAGTTCCTCTGTTATTCAGTTCCTTCGTCACTTCCTCCCTTCGTCAACCAGTTCCTCCGTCAGACGCTTCATTTTTTTTTCTACGTCAGTAATTTAACCACTCCAGCATCTCTTTCAGTCAGTTCCTTGTCAATTCCTCCCCCGTCAGTCAGTCAGTCCCTTAGCCAGTGTCCCCGTCAGAAAGTTGCATTAGGGACCTGAGAGAGCTCCTGATGTTTTATTGCGCCCTCTGACTCGTTCCCGCCCCTCCCTCCATCTCGCTTATGGGCGGCCAGTAGGTCAGGCAGCGGCGTGTACATCATAATAATACAAAGAAAGGGAGGGAGGAACGTGAGGCAATGGCAAAGAAACTCAAAGGAAGAATAAACAGCATCAGACTTGTGGGTTATAAGATGCTGTTTATATACGTTTCCCTTATTTAGAAATGTCTGTCACCTCATCCATCGTTCTTTCTTTTTACGATTAGCAGGAAAGGAGAGAAAGATTGTAAAGCATGGAAAAGATGTACTTGTGATGAGTGCAGGAAATCTAGCGACATACACTGGTTCCTCTCTGTTCAATGATGTAATTTGAGTTAATACCTGGAGAAGCTATACATCTGTAAACACAGAACTTTAAGTAAGTAATAAAGGTATATAGTACTCTATTATTGTTGTTCTTGTTGATGGTTATGCTCTTATTATTATCACCATTATTTTCATTTTGATCACTATTACTACCATTGCTATTGGTATCACCACTGCAACCACCACCACCACCAAAGTCATCACTACTACTACTACTACTACTACTACTACTACTACTACTACTACCACCACTACTACTACCACTGCCACCACTGCCACCACCACTACTACTACCACTGCTACTGCTACTGCTACTGCTACTACTGCTGCCACTGCTGCTGCTGCTACTGCCACTACTGCACCTACTGCTACTGCTGCTACTGCTACTACTAACAACAACAACAACAACAACAACAACAACAACAACAACAACAACAACTGCTGCTGCTGCTGCTGCTACTGCTACTACTACTACTACTACTACTACTACTACTACTACTACTACTACTGTATAACTTAGAGGGGTGTAGCACAGGGAATGACAGAGGAGGGAGAGCGAGCGATGTGTGAGGCATTAGGGCGGCAAGATAACTCCATACGGCGGGTTACCGGCGGGGATGTGGTGGTCACGCGTGGTGATGGTGGTCAATTCCGTAAAGATCGCGATGTGGGGGAAGGAAGGTGGCGGAGGGAGGGGGAGGGAAAGAGTGGGTGACAGGGACACTGGGAGGAGGGAAGGATGGAGAAAGTAGGAAAGGCAGGGAGTCAGGGAAGGAGGGTGGGCAGAGAGGACAGACGGAAGGAAAGGTGGGAGGGACTGGAGGGGGAGAGGTGGGTAGAGAAAGGTGGAGCAGTAAGTGGCATGGTGAAGGAGGTGAAGCAGGTGAAGTAAAGGTACGTGAAGGGTTTTTTATTTGTGTTTAGGTTGATTTTGTTTTACTTACTCATAATGACATAAATCAAAAGTTATTTGAATAAGAAATATATTAATGGATATAAAAGTACATATCATCTTTCTTCTACGCTTCATGTTTTGAAATTCTGTAAATTTGAAAGATATTTAATTGCATTTTTTCCCACTCAATATGAAACATGTATAAAATGATGTTACTCAAATACATTGAAACTATCATAATATTCAAATAGACATGATAATCATAGTCAAATATATTCAGACCCCAGTAATATGCATTTGATGAAGAAACTCATTGCACAACAGGAGGGAATGCACAATGCGACTCAAGTTCTAACCATGACTGTACTGCCTCTACCGAGAAACTACAGCAGAAACCATGAGAGAACCCGTAACCAGTGAAGCATGAGTGAGCGTTGTACCACTGAACCAACAACGTCTATGATACGAATACCACATTTCTGCCTGATGGAGCATTTCAGAAAAAAAAAATAGAAATAGCAAAAATATAAAGGAGGAGGAAGGAGGAGGAGGAGAAGGAGAAGGAGGAGGAGGAAGAGGAGGAGGAGGAGGAGAAAGGGTGACGGAGTTTCGTGGTGGACAGAGGACAGACTGGAGTGTGGCAAGGGCGAACAGGGACTGAGGATAGAGGGAGTTATCAGGCAGATTCACAACCCATTACCCCTGTTATTCTCCCTGGCGACAATAGCAGACGTCATCACCGCGACTGGACGACCGTGAATCATTAATTTCAGAGTGACGTGTGGCCGCGCTGGTGCTGAACGCCACCACGCCACTGCTGGGACTGGTAGCGAGGTGGTGGTGATTGTTGAGTGTTGTCCTGCGTGTGTGTGTGTGTTTAGTTGTGATGGTGTTGAATGTGTATATTGTTTGTGTTAGTCGTTTTGTTTGTTATTCTGACGGTCGCTGCTAGTGTTACCACCACCACCACCACCACCACCACCACCACCACCACCACCACCACCACACCACCACCACCACCACCTACTCACATTACACACACTACCACTGCTGCCTTACCTTCTCTTCTGCATTCCTACCCAAACACAACTTCTTACGTTAATTCGACACAAGGCAAAGGATAACATTACAAAATAAAGAAAAGAGACGTTCCACTCCAGGCAAGAATTACACTAATTTCCTAAACGTGCCGGGCATTATTATATCCTTCCCTTTTTGTTTGCTTTACGTGACTCCCTTTGACTCTCTTTGCTTCTCTCCGTCCAGTGTTCCAAAGGAGTGATACTGTACGGTGCAAAATGTTCCATAAAGAAATTAAAAGAAAGAAAGTGAAGTTAGTTCATATTTATCACACAACTGCCTCCACGTGTCACATTTACACTTCTCTTTAGTCTTTGTTGTGTTCTTCATATAAAACAGTTCATGTGTCCATATATCAATCTATTTTCCATTTATTGTCATGAATTTATTGTATCTTAGACTGTATTTCAGATATTATTCAGAGTTCTTTAAAGACTGTTTTCCGTATTCTGGTGATAGCTCAAACTTATAGAAGAATTAATTTTTGGTTTTCTTGTGTTTTCTGTGATTCTAGTGATAGTTAAGGCTACAGTAGAGGTTAGTGGGATTTTCATGACTGGTTTCACGAATTCGCAATTTAAAGATGTAGTAGTAGTTAATTGAGTCAATGACGCTTTTATGATTGAAATACTAAAAAAGGTTCCATATTATCGATAAGAAAAAACATCCATGTAAATCAGACCAATCTTCCTTGTAGCCTCTGAAAACAGTCGCGATGAGAGAGCAAAACGTCTCAGAATGCGAATCTTTGTAACAATTCTGGACAATTGAACAAACACCTGCGTTGCTTCACTGGACTCACCTGGGGAAACACGACCAAGGAACGCGCAGGTAACAAATGGTCAAGAAACTGGTAATAAACTTGAAAGGACTTCCACAAACTTTCACGGACTTCCACACGTAGCCTTTTTGCACTTGACTGGTTTTCTTTTCCCTTAAATAAATTGATTTGTCATAAAGCGAGGAGTCAGACCACCGGGAACCAGGGACGCCGGCCACCTGATGCTTCTGATAACACTCTTTAGGCCCAGCGCTACCCTCCCTGCCTTCCCCCTTTTCCTTCCCGCCTCTGCCTCACTTTCTTCTCCCTCTTGCCCCATCCTCATCTGTACCCATTCCACTCATCCCCCCTTTTCCCCTCCCATCCCTTCTTTCCTGCCTTCTGTCGACTTGTATAATTGATTTGCGTGTATGTTTTTATTTTTAATTTTTTTCCATTCCATTCTCTTTTCTTCTATTCTTGTCTCTTTTCTTCTATTCTTTCGTTGTTTTCACCATTTCCTTTCTATTTGTACTTTTTACTATTTATTATATCAAGTTTCTATATAATAATTTCTCTGTATTTAATCTTATCTCTTTCCGTTCTCTTCTTTCTCGTCTTCATTATCTTCCATACACTATGTCTTGCTATACTTTATTTTTATCCTTGTTTACTTTTGTTACTATTTTCACCATTCCATTTTTCTCCTTTTTTTTTCTCTCTCCTTAGTCATCTTTCAGTCACAGTTCACTCCTCTATTCTTCCTTTCCTTTCTTTTATTCGTATTTCTGTTTTCGCTTCCATGCCCTTCACCACTCATCTCCTCCCCTTTCTTCCACTCATTACCTCCTCCAAAACTCTTCACGGTCTGTTCCCTCCTCTTCCTCCTCCTTTGACCACCTCCCTCACTCACATCTGTTCATTTTGCCAATTCTTATATTTCTATGATTTTGCAGTCTTCAAATAATCTTCGTCCTTTTCCTACCTCTCAAATTCTTCATCTCTCGTTTCCTACATTCATTAGTTCTTATTTTACTTTTAACCTCTTCTTCTTCCCTTCCATCCATTCCTTTTCTACATCTTCCTCCTACTGCTCCTCTTCCTTGGCTTCTTTTTCCTCCTCGTCCTCCTCTTTTTCTTCCACCCTCAAGCTCCACCTTTTCCCGAATAACTCATAAAGAAACATCGAATTCTGTCCTCGGTTTCTTGATTTCGTAAACGTTAATTGTATTCATTAAAAAATATCTATTAAGTTACTGGCGGCGTGTCCCTTTACCCCTATTAGCCGGGAGGAATTTTTGACTCTAGAGGAGGAGGAGGAGGAGGAGGAGGAGGAGGAGGAGGAGGAGGTCCCGATAAGGATCTAACGTGGCACAGCAAGAAACAATCATAATGGGAAATCTGAGCACAATCCTTTCCGTGTACGTCAAGCGAAAGGATAGGAGGAGGAGGAGGAGGAGGAGGAGGAGGAGGAGGAGGAGGAGGAGAAGGAAGAAGAAGAAGAAGAAGAAGAAGAAGAAGAAGAAGAAGAAAGGTGACATGGTTATGGTGGTTACTGGAGAAGGAATGAGAGAGAGAGAGAGAGAGAGAGAGAGAGAGAGAGAGAGAGAGAGAGAGAGAGAAGGAAGGAAATATAACAACAATCATAAGGAGAAAAGTAACTCACGGAAAAAAGGAAGAGGAAGGAGAGAAAGAAAACGGGATGTGTGTGTGTGTGTGTGAGGGGACAGTGAAAGGCTCAATGGGAAGGGTTGGTTAATTTGTCACCTCCTCTGACCCCTGTCCCGCCTATCTCCTGCTGCTCCTCCCTCTCATATTCTCCTTAATAACGTGCTCTCCTCCCATCTTCCCATCCTCCATCTACACCCTACCTCTCCTCCCCCATCTCCCTCTCTCACTCTTCCTATCTACCCGCCTCCTTCTCCCTCACTTCCCCGCCAGCTTAGTTAAGTACATCAGTGTCTTACGTCTTTGTTAAGGCAGATGGCTTTGTTTTGGATGGTTTTGAATGCTTTTTTGCGGTGTGGAGATCGACTAAGGGTAAAAGTGTATAAAAAGAGAAGAGAAAATGTTTGTTCATGATGTTATTGGACTAAAACGAGGAAATTTATGATCTAACAGAGAAAGGTTGAATGATTTTGTATTGTTTTTTTCATGTATGGAGCGTTTACCTGTAATTTTTTGTCGTTTTCTTTTTTTTTTTTTTTTTACTTCTCTGATCCATATATCTAGTAAAAATGTTTCTTCGTAATGTTATTCCACTAAAAAGAAGAAATTTATGATCTAATTGGTTTTGAATGCTTTTTGTGGTGTGGAGATCGACTGAGGAAGGGTAAGAAATGTATCAGAAAGAGAAAATAAAATAAAATGTTTGTTCGTAATGTCATTCCACTAAAAGGGAGAAATTTATGATCTAACAGAGAAAGGTAGAATGATTTTTTGTGCTGTTTTTCTCAAGTATGGAGCGTTTACCTGTATTTTTTGTGTGATTTTGTTTATTTTCCTAGTTTCTGATACGTACAAAAAATATTAAAAAGAAAAGAGAAAAGAAAATGTTTGTTCGTAATGTCATTCCACTTAAAGGAGGAAATTTATGATCTAATTGGTTTTGAATGCTTTTTGTGGTGTGGAGATCGACTGAGGAAGGGTAAGAAATGTATCAGAAAGAGAAAAGAAAAGAAAATGTTTGTTCGTAATGTTATTCCACTTAAAGGAGGAAATTTATGATTAACAGAGAAAGGTGGAATTATTTTTGTATTGTTTTTCTGTATTTTTTGGCTGATTATGTTGGTTTTCCTTGCTGCTGATCCATACGTACAAAAAATATTAAAAAGAAGAGAAAAGAAAATGATTGTTCGTAATGTCATTCCACTTAAAGGAGGAAATTTATGATCTAATACAGAAAGATTGATTGACTTTTTATTGTTTTTTTCTCAAATGTGGAGCGTTTATCTGTAATCTTTTTGTCTGATTATGTTTCCTTTCCTTGTTTCTGATCCAAATATCTGACACGTAAAAAAAATATTAAAAAGAGAAGAGAAAAGTAAAGGTTTGTTGGTAATGTCATTCCAGTAAAAGGGAGGAAATTTCTGATCTAATACAGAAAGGTGGAATGGTTTTTGTATTGCTTTCCTCAAATTTATTAAGTTAATCTATTTTTTCGTCTGAGTTTGTTTGTTTTTCTTATTTCTTGTACATGTTTTTTTCCCACAATCTTTTTCACTCTTTTTTCCTTATCTCTTCTCCTTTTCTTCGTTTCCTTGTCGCATCTTAGAACGTGGATGGATATGAGTGTACGAATGATGATGATGATGATGATGATGTTGATGTTGATGATGATGATGATGATGAAAATTATGTTTGCTAATAATTAAGCTTCCATTTCTCCTTCCAAGCTTTCTCTTTACTTTCTCGTCATTCATCTGTCCATCCATCCTCCATCCACACACACACACACACACACACACACACACACACACACACACACACACACACACACACACACACACACACACACACACACACACACACACACACACACACACACACACACACACACACACACACACACTAATTACAGCTTGGTCAGGAATTTCGATTGTGATCCTTTCAACTACCCTTATCTTCCCCCAACCCCTTACCACCTCCTCCTCCTCCTCCTCCTCCTCCTCCTCCTCCTCCTCCTCCTCCTCCTCCTCTACCCTTCCTATCCGTTCCTAATACCCTCCCCTTCCTAACCTAAGCGACTCCTGCCCATCGATCGATCACAGGACGCGATAACCTCCGCCAAAGACACGACAACCATTTACCACAAAGAGATGGCAGAGGAGGACTCGGGAAAGGTGGTGATGGTGGTGGCGGCGGGGCAGGCGGTGGTGGTGGTTGCGGTGGTATGTAGGAAAGAGTAAAATTTTTCTCGTTTTCTCTGCTGTTTCTCGCCGTGTATTCGTTAAAAGAAAACAAATGTAAAAAGAAATTATATGTTTGATATGAGAGACTTACGGTGTGTGTGTGTGTGTGTGTGTGTGTGTGTGTGTGTGTGTGTGTGTGTGTGTGTGACCTGACCGTTATACGTAAACATAACGTAAATTCATGTAATTATAGCCATTAGCAATAATACGACATGAAGCAGGAAAGAACTGTTTGATGTGAGGCAAGCACTGTAATCTATACTGGCCCTTTATATATCATGTCCGCCGAGAGAGAGAGAGAGAGAGAGAGAGAGAGAGAGAGAGAGAGAGAGAGACGAGGGTGCGTGGGGGAAACCAAAAACGAAATA
>NC_059303.1:3092859-3102859 GCF_017591435.1 Portunus trituberculatus
AGGGATCGGGAGAATCATATGGAGTTGACTGTGTGTATCTTTGCATCTTGGGTTCTTTCATCTCAATCCTCCCCCTCAACCAGCCGCGCCGCCGCCGCCGCCGTCCCTCCTTCCTCCCCCAGTCACTCTTCCTCTTCCCACCCCCTCCATAACGTTAGTTTCTCGTAGTGTTCTCTCTCTCTCTCTCTCTCTCTCTCTCTCTCTCTCTCTCTCTCTCTCTCTCTCTCTCTCTCTCTCTCTTTTGTTTGTTTTGTTGTTGTTTCATCTTTAGTGTGTCAGTGTTTGTTTATGGCTTGTCTTGAATTGGCGTTATGTCTCTCTCTCTCTCTCTCTCTCTCTCTCTCTCTCTCTCTCTCTCTCTCTCTCTCTCTCTCTCTCTCTCTCTCTCTCTCTCTCTCTCTCTCTCTCTCTCTCTCTCTCTCATTACACCATTCCCTTCACATTCCTGGAAGCTCGTCTTTTAGTTTGGTTCCCGGCCTTCTTTCACCTACGCCTTATCTACCACCTCGACACACACCCTTACACACACCCCTACACCCTTAAACACCCCCTCCAGCCTTCCTCACACACCCCACACACACCTCTTCCTCTCCTCTTCCTCCTCCCTCCTCTCTTACAGTTCCCGCTTCCTCTCCCTCCTTTCCCTCCAGGCTCATTGAAAAAAGGCCTTTGACGCTGGTAACAGATGACTTGTATATAGGCTACTATTCATATCTCTGTTGCTCTTTCAATATACTGATGAGGAGTTTTGAGCCGCGGCCGCGAGGTGTTCCCTTTGATGCAGAGGTAAAGAAGATGTGTGCTGGACTATCCCTGGTTTTTCTTCTTTTTCTTTAGTTTTTATATTATTTTTTGTGTATCTTTTTATTGCTTTATGGTTTTGGGTATATGTATGCATGTTGATGTTTTATGTACAGTCATGCATACTTTCTCTCTCTCTCTCTCTCTCTCTCTCTCTCTCTCTCTCTCTCTCTCTCTCTCTCTCTCTTGAAAAGTTAGAAGTTTGGGAGGAAAAGGGAGGTCGGTAAATGGTCGTGTGAAGAAAAAAAAGGTTTAGTTGCCTTTAAATGGCCTCGTTTTCTCTGTGTGGTGGTGGTGGTGGTGGTGGTGGTGGTGGTGGTGGTGGTGGTGATGATGATGATGATGATGATGATGATGATGATGATGATGATGATGGTGGTGGTGGGAGATACATTGGTGTATTTTCCCCTCCATTTGCATAGTTACTGTGGAATGTTAATTGTAGTGTTGTAATGTTAAGACTTACCTGACTTTATTAAACAACAATTATAACTTTTTCTTTTTAAATCTCTTATCTTCACTGTATCTTTTCCTCTCAGGTGTTTACTACGCTGCTTTTATTGTTTTTTTTGTGTTTGCATTGAATATCGTGACACCTTCATACATTCGAATCTCCCATGAACTACTTTTATTTAACCCCTTCAGTACTTGGATGCATTTTTAATCTTGAATTTTGTATACGATTAAATTATTTTATTGACATTAGGAAGGGTCTATGGAGGTCAGAAGATTAATAGCCACAGTCTTCACTATTTTCATCTCCACTTGAGTTTCTGAAGCTGTATAAAATCACTGAATAATAAGCAGAATGAATATGGAAACGCGTCATGGTACTGAAGAGGATTAGCTGAGCAGTAGAGGCAATGAAATGCACCTCACTGTACCATCTCCTCCTAAGACATCTATCCCATTCTTTTGGCTAATTCGAAACTGCTCGGGGACTGGCATAAAAGTGAGCCTATTTCTTCCCTCACTTATGTTGCCCTTAGCCAGATTTCCCCTCTTATATAAAAAAAAAAGTGTCCCATACGCAGTGTAGGAATGCCTCACCCACAGGAGGTAAAATTGCGCGTCCTGCTGGTGTAGTGGTGTAGTACATGAAAGAAAACGCAGAAGTAGACTCACATCGACCCACGAGATGAAACTCACTCAAGGGCAAGCGGGATCGATAACACTCAGGAGGAGGAGGAGGAGGAAGAGGAAGAGGAAGAGCAAGAGGAAGAGCAAGAGGAGGAGGTGGAGGTGGAGGAGGAGGAGGAGGAAGAGCAAAAGGAGGAGGTGGAAAAGGTGGAGGTGGAGGAGGAGGAGGTAGATATTTCGAGATGTATATGAATTGGCACACCTGGAAAAGGTCCCTCCTTGTTTCTTGTATTGTGCTTTATTTTGTTTTGCATGATTTTTTTTTTTTGTTTGTGTAGGAGGAGGAGAAGGAGGAAGAGGAGGAGGAGGAGGAGGAGAGGAGAGGAGGAGGAGGAGGAGGAGGAGGAGGAGGAGGAGGAGGAGGAGGAGGAGGAGGAGGAGGAGGAGGAGGAGGAGGAGGAGGAGGAGAGGAGGAAGAGGAGGAGGAGGAGGAGGAGGAGGAGGAAGAAGAGGAGGAGGTGGAGGAGGAGTAGAGATTTGGAGACATATGAATTGTCACACCTAAAAAGATTGTCCTTGATTCTTGTGTGTGTGTGTGTGTGTGTGTGTGTGTGTGTGTGTGTGTGTGTGTGTGTGTGTGCGTGCGTGCGTGCGTGCGTGCGTGCGTGCGTGCGTGTTTATATGACTTTTTTCTATTTGTGGAGGAGGAGGAGGAGGAGGAGGAGGAGGAGGAGGAGAAGAAGAAGAAGAAGAAGAAGAAGAAGAAGAAGAAGAAGAAGAAGAAGAAGAAGAAGAAGAAGAAAAGAAGATGAGAAGGAGGAGGAGGAGGAGGAGGAGGAGGAGGAGGTATATATATCTAGTTATATATGAATCGTCACATCTAAAAACGTTTGCCCTTGTTTGTTGCGGTGCGTTTTGTTTTGTTTTGCATCTTATTTTTTATGTTCGTATATTTATTCGTTTGTGTATTTGTGTTTTGCTCCGTTAAATTCGTGATTCTTAGTGGTGATTTATCTTTTAAGTCAATGCGTTATTTTTACTTATCATTTTTGAGCAATATTGTCGCATCTTTCATTCTAATATACATTAATTAAAGGTTCCATTTTCCTTAACTCTTTTTTACACTAATTTATTACATATTTGTTATTTCTATTTACAGGATCTTGCTAACATGAATTTTTTACTTTCCGTAATTCTGCATGATAATTTTCCTACCTTCCTGTCTTTCTTTTCTCGTTTTCCTAAATTTACATCATTTTATAGTATTTTATTTGATGATCTAATGCATTTTTACGTCTTTGCAACTATTTCTCTTTTACTTATTTCAGTTTTCTTTTATTTTCTCGCTTCATTCTTTTTATCTCCTACGTTTAGTCACTTTATATCCTACCATTCACATTTTCACTCCTTTTTATACACCATATTTTCTTCACTCGTCTGTAGATAACAAGAAAGGCACAGGAACTACAAGACGCATTAATGAAAAGAAAACGAAAGGAGAAAAAAAAATGGAAACATGGGATGGAGAAACGAGCGAAGGGAAGAAAGGCAAAAAAAAAAAAAATAAGGAGGGTGAGGAAGAAGGGAATGGAAGGGAAGGGAAGGGAGAGAAGACCATTAAGGACACAACTGTAGCTAATCACTCTCCTGATTAGGCCACGAATCTGAGGAGAAACCATTACAATCATAGAGGTTTGGTCAAGCTTGTTTTATCATTGCCTACAGGGTGAAGATTGATGGATCTCTCTTCTCTCTCTCTCTCTCTCTCTCTCTCTCTCTCTCTCTCTCTCTCTCTCTCGTGTTTTCTTTTTTTTTCTTTCTTTCTTTCTTTCTTTCTTTCTTTCTTTCTTTCTTTCTTTCTTTCTTTCTCTCTCTCTCTCTCTCTCTCTCTCTCTCTCTCTCTCTCTCTCTCTCTCTCTCTCTCTCTCTCTCTCTCTCTCTCTCTCTCTCTCTCTCTCTCTCTCTCTCTCTCTCTTGCTCTCTTTCTTGTTAGATTTTTCTGATTTCAGAGAGAGAGAGAGAGAGAGAGAGAGAGAGAGAGAGTTTACACAGAAGTCGTAAATGTCTCTGTCTTATCTCTCCGTCTACATCTCCCTCTGAGAAACGCGCCGCCGTGACTTCCACAAGGAAAACAAACACGAAATGAAATGTCTGAATGTGTGTGTGTGTGTGTGTGTGTGTGTGTGTGTGTGTGTGTGTGTGTGTGTGTGTGTGTGTGTGTGTGTCTGTCTGTCTGTCTGTCTGTCTGTCTGTCTGTCTGTCTCTCTCTCTCTCTCTCTCTCTCTCTCTCTCTCTCTCTCTCTCTCTCTCTCTCTCTCCGGCAGTAAGAATCCAATAAAGAAACACTGGAATATGGAATTATGGAAATCGAGGCGCCACTGAGGTCGGCCTAAGACACATAACACTCGGGGAAAATAGAAGCAAAAATGATATCATAAATTCGGTGAAATAAACGATGATAAAAGGAGGGAGGGAAAGCGAAAGAATTGTAAGGAAAAAGAGGGTGGTATATATATATTTTACTATTTTATTTATTTTTTTTTTTTTTTTGCCTGTCTTTTGAATGTATGTGAAGTTGTGATGTGTTTTTATTTTTTTTTTTTTTTTTGTCAGTTCACCAATGAAACAGTAGGAAAAAAAAAGGTCACTTCTGATAAATAAAAGCTAGGAAATAAGATGCTTCAAATCTAAATTACTCATTTTTCACTCCTCACTTTGCTTCCTTACACATTGCTTCCATTTACTCATTCTTCACTTCTTTCATAGATGATACGTATTGGCAATCAGTCTTCCCATTCCTCCCTCCCTCCACCACGCCCTCCATCCCTCCCTCGACCCCTCCACCCCTCCCTCCACCCCTGGGCCATCCAAAACATCTGTGGTCGTGCTCAATGTTTCCCTAATCGGTGGTTCAACACAGGGAGGGAAAAAAAAAGTTGCCTTGACTCCCGGCCACGTTTCAATTCATCCTACATTTTTCCTCCTCTTTTCCCATTGTGCGTGGAACCTTAATGAATGGCTTTGGTGAGGCACAGGAGGAGGAGGAGGAGGAGGAGGAGGAGGAGGAGGAGGAGGAGGAGGAGGAGGAGGAGATGAGATGGGAGATAGTAAGTAGGTGGGTGAACATCCAATGCATGAAAGGAGAGAGAGAGAGAGAGAGAGAGAGAGAGAGAGAGAGAGAGAGAGAGAGAGAGAGAGAGAGAGAGAGAGAGAGAGAGAGAGAACGAACGAACGTACGAACGAACGAAAAATAGAGAAAAAAACGTACGTGGGTGTTTCAGAGAGAAAGAGAGAGAGAGAGAGAGAGAGAGAGAGAGAGAGAGAGAGAGAGAGTAAAAGAGTGAGAGAGAAAGTGAGGATTAACGTGTTTGCGCCCAGCGACGAGCGGCCACAATATTGGGATGAAAGATGCAGCTTCCACAAAGGACATGACTGAGGAGGAGAAAAAAAACGTTAGGGTAATGTGGGTCTGACTGCAGCACTTAATGAGGAGACGTACGGAAGGAAGGGAGTCATGACGAGCGAGCGAGAGAGAAAGAGGGAGAGAGAGAGAGACAGAGTGGGAGAGAGAGAGAGGGAGTGAAGAGGTCAATGAAGATACAGAGGTAAGGAAGAAAAAAAAATAGAAGAGAAACAGGGAAGAATAAGAAAGAGGGAAAGAAAAGTAGGATATTAGAGATGGCAAGATGGAGAAACGGGAATTGGGAGAGGGAAGTGGTATGGGCTGAGAGTGAAGAAAGTTATTAAAAGTAGAAATGTAAAGGAACAGAAAAAATGCGTTAGGGGAATAAAGGGAAGAAGATGAATTAAGGAATTAAGGAAGAAGGATGGGAAAAAAATCAGAGAGAGAGAGAGAGAGAGAGAGAGAGAGGGGGAGTTCTGCCCTGATAAACTGATAAGGTGAGAGTTTAATTGATCTGTCTCTCTCTCTCTCTCTCTCTCTCTCTCTCTCTCTCTCTCTCTCTCTCTCTCTCTCTCTCTCTCTCTCTCTCTCTCTCTCTCTCTCTCTCTCTCTCTCTCTCTCTCTCTCTCTCTCTCTCTCTCACGTAACGTTTGTGTTTTCTTTGTGTTGGCGCCACCTGGTGTGTAGCAAATGAACAGCTGCCTCGGATTGTGTGTGTTTGAAGTACCACTGTTCTGTTATAAAGATACCTACTCCACGTGTCCTTTTTAAAGATAAGAGTAGATACTGTGAACACCTTTCCTTTTTGTCTTTGTGTCTGGTTTGTGGAATGTGATTTTTTTAGGTGGAGAGAAGAAGTAAGAGTTTATTGAAATGTAGAGCGTGTATGTTTGTCCTTTTTAGAAGTGGAAATGGGAAACTGGAGGAAAAAAAATAAGAAAAATAGTAATAGTCACATGAACAGACAAACAGAAAAAGATAAACAAAGATCTAGAAAAAAAATACAATTCACTCCACAACCTTAGCCAGAAAAAAAATTGAGTAAAAGCGAGAGACAGACAAACAAAGAGACAGACAAAAGAGACAGGTGAAGAAATGAGGCAGAAGAAAAGAAGCATTGAGATAAACAAACATAACACCTGAAAGAGAAAGACGAGAAGGAGGAAGAGGAGAGGGAAAGGGACGGGGGTAAAGTCAGTGAAGGAAGCAAAAGAAGACACAGGAAAGTAGTGGAGAGTGAATGGATGGTGGGAACGTTTTGTGCTGTCTTGTATTTGCCTCCGCGTCAGTTTGTGTTGCAGGCGGGAGAGTAAATATAAGTTGCTCACTGTTGAATCAGAAAGACACGTGTGGCTGTGGCTGGAGAGGCGAGGCGAAGCGAGGAGGAGCAGGAGAGGAGCAGGAGCAAAGGAAAGGTGTTGGTTCGTCCTTGTGCTTGCAACTCTGAAAAGTGAATGCGTGTTACTCGGTCCATTGAAGGTCTCTATTTGCACACACTTATCTCTCACACGCTCCCTGCTTTCACAACGCCACATGTACTACTGTTTGTCATGTTTCTGCTTTCTCTCTCTCTCTCTCTCTCTCTCTCTCTCTCTCTTGCTTTTTATATGTCCGTCTGTTTGTTTCTTTGTTTTGGTTGATTGCTTGAGATTGTGTTGTGTTTTTCTTGTTGTATTTCTTGTTTTCTCATTTGTTTCCTCTTTTTTCTCTTTATTTTCTCTTTTTTTTTGTTTTCTCTTTTGTTGTCTTTTTGTCTCTCTCTCTCTCTCTCTCTCTCTCTCTCTCTCTCTCTCTCTCTCTCTCTCTCTCTCTCTCTCTCTCTCTCTCTCTCTCTCTCTCTCTCTCTCTCTCTCTCTCTCTCTCTCTCTCTCTCTCTCTCTCTCTCTCTCTCTCTCTCTCTCTCTCTCTCTCTCATGCATACAATTTTTCCATTCCCTTTAAACATTTCAACCACTGAAATAACATTACCTTCTATTCGCTCTCCTTCTATCAGTCTCTCGCTGTCTGTCTCTTTTCATCTCACTCACTCGGCAGGAAAGAAATAATAATTCTCAAGAGAAAGCGATTCCACGGCGGATATTTCTTTTGAACGGTAAGATAAAAAGAAATAGAGATAAAAAAAAAAAACTTGGATACTGAAGAGGAGGAAATGGTGCGTGTCCTCAGGTTGATTTTCCAGCGTCCAGTCCTTCAGTTTTCGACAAGTTTTACCAGCCAGTTTTCCAGTGGCTTAGGCAGACGATGGTTCCCGACGCCACACGCTCATGCTCCTTCTGTCCCTCCCTTTTCCTGCTCCCCTCCCCACACGCTCCCCTCCCTACCTCAACCAGCCATCAATTGATCATTTCCCACATGGATCCATCTCAGCTCTCGGAAATTGAAATGGAAATGTGAGGGATATTGAGAATGCCTAAGTTTCCCCTTGAGCGGGTTTTTGGTGGACGCTGGTGTGCCCTCCCTTCCCCTCTATCTCTTTTTCTCTCCCTCCTCCATCTGTACTACCTCTCCCTCCACCTCTCCGTCCAGCCATCCCTTCTCCACATCCATTGCGGAGTGGGTGTTAAAGGGAGATAGGCAGACTGAGGTGGATGTTATTGAGCTCTCCTATACCTTTCTCCTCTCCCACTCCTCCACCTCTACGACCGTTTCCTCCTCTTATCTCCTCCACATCCATTGCGCAGTGGATAAAAAAGGAGGTAGAGCGAATGTTTGGTATATGTTAGTGTACTCTTCCTTCCAGTCAACCTCCCCCTCTCCAGCCTCTCCACCTCTCCCACTCACCTCCCTCCTCCACATCTATTTCGTTGTGGATAAAAAAAAAAGTAGATAGTGATGAGGGGTACTGGGGCTGGGAAGAAAACGAGAATGGGGGGTAAAATATAATAAAGGAGGAAAGACAAAGACGGAATGGAGAGAAAGGAAAGAAAAAAACGAGGAGATTTGGACCGCGATCCGGATTTTGTGCATTCTGGAAACGATAATTGTTGTGTTGATGGAAAAAATGCATTGAGAGACATTTATTAAGGAAGGAACGAAGGCTGGCGGGGGAGAGTCGGGGAGGGTAGAGAGAGAGAGAGAGAGAGAGAGAGAGAGAGAGAGAGAGAGAGAGAGAGAGAGAGAGAGAGAGAGAGAGAGAGAGAGAGAGAGAGAGAGAGGGTTGAGAGAGATAGGAGTTTTGTAAGAAGTAATTGGAGAGAGAAATACACACACACACACACACACACACACACACACACACACACACACACACACACACACACACACACACACACTCCAATAAAGTTCAATTAATGATAGAAAAAAATAATACACGTCAATATTTTTATTTGCATAACTATAATGAAAGACAGAGAGAGAGAGAGAGAGAGAGAGAGAGAGATTGTATATGTGTCCTGTGTGTGTGTGTGTGTGTGTGTGTGTGTGTGTGTGTGTGTGTGTGTGTGTGTGTGTGTGTGTGTGTGTGTGTGTGTGTGTGCAAGAGTGCGTCGCCTACATACCTGTCTCCCTACCAAGGCTGAGAGATCATCCGACTTACGGCGACAAAGAATCAAAACAAACCTAATTACAGTGTACCTCTTGAGGCGGGGTGGAGCGGGGCGGTTACCCTTCTCCTCACCCCGCCCCGTCCCACCCGCCCGCCCGCCCCGCCCCGCCCCGCCAAGTCTCGCGAATCATTATGAATATCTCGCCAAGGGAACTCAAGGGGGATTATGTCCTTGTTAATCTGCTTAGATCCTGTTCGTTTGGCTGCTCCCTCCACCTCTTTTCTCATCCCCCACTTCTCCCTAGTCCTCAGTCCCACAGTCTCTCTCTCTCTCTCTCTCTCTCTCTCTCTCTCTCTCTCTCTCTCTCTCTCTCTCTCTCTCTCTCATTCATTCATTTTTCCTCCTTTCTTTTCTTTTCGTTAATTTCCTTCCTTCTTTCATTCCCTCATTTCCTTCTTTCTTCCTTACTCTCATTACTTCCAGATTTATTCCTTTTTATATTTTCCATTGTTCATTTTTTCCGTATTTTTCCTTTGTTTCTTATCCTCCCTTTCTTTCAGTCCCCATATTTTTCTCCTTCTTTCCTTAATCTCCCAATTCCTTTTCTTTCAACCCTCATTTACTCTTTCTCCCATCTTCCATTCCTCCATCCGTCCATCCTTTCCTTTTTCACCCCTTTCCTACCTCTTAACACCCCCCATCTCCCCCTCTCCCTCTTCTTCCCGACCCTTTACACTGCAATTAAAGCCGGGGTGTCAAAAAGGAGGGAAAAGGAGTGAGGAAAGAGGAGGTGCATTTAAAGAAGAGAAACTAGAGGACAGTCATTCAAAGAGTAGAAAGAGCAGAGAAGTGGTACTGTAGGTGAGAAAATAGATAATTACCATAAGAAGTGCTCTGGTGAATAAAGGAAATGAGAAGGTTTTTAGTAGGTCAAGAGGGTGGAAGGAGGAGGAAAAGAGGAGAAATGCAAGAAGAGAAATTAAAGCTTGTTTTTTTTAAGTTACAAGTGTCAGGTTTATAACTGGAAACGATAGTTGTTGTTTATGGAAGAAAAAATATGCAGTGAAGGGTGTTTATCAAGGAATGAAGGAAGGAGGAAGGAGGAGGAGTCTGTAGGTTGAGAAAGGGTAGGACGGGTGCTGTTCCTCCCTTACCCCCCATCAGGAGAACTAGGCGTAAAAAGGTGCGTTCTATTGATTTGTTAAGATCTTATGGTTCACTCCCCTTTGAG
>NC_059303.1:3107859-3110359 GCF_017591435.1 Portunus trituberculatus
AGATGCAATTCCAGTTTCCACGGTAACGATGCGGGTTTCCACGATGTCGATGCGGTTCCAGTTCTCACGATGCGATTTCACGACACAATATTGAAGTCCACTTGCCTACACAGGTACTGGGACGAACCCTTTCACCCCGTAAGGGTCCACCCAGACCCTTGGGTGCGAGTAGAGTGACGCTGCCACCTTCCTGCGCCGCAATTGAAGTTCACTTGCCTACACCGGTACTGGGATGAACCCTTTCACCCCGTCAGGGTCCACCCCACACCCTTAGGTGCGAGGAGAGTGGCGCTGCCACCTCACTGCGACGCAATTGAAGTTCACTTGCCTACACAGGTACTGAGACGAACCCTTTCACCCCGTAAGGGTTCACCCCAGACCCTTGAGTGCGAGGAGAGTGACGCTGCCACCTTACTGCGCCTCACACGGGTAGCCATGAGCAATGACCCGCCACACACCACTCCCCAAACACTGTCAGTGAGTCCTTTTCACCCCGTAAAGGACCACTGGTATTGTCAGTGCCTGGTGCATGGCGCACAGCGTGCCCTCGTTCATGGCGAGTTGTTCAGCACGGTGTCATTATAAGCAGAGGTCCCGTACACACCACTCACCACCAGACTCTATGCAAGGAGCCCTTATCACCCCTTAAAGGCCCCTCACGGCATCATCTGGTGGACGGTAGACACGGCAGACTGCTTAAGGCGACCCTTGCCTAGTGTGAGGCGCTGCAAGTTGACGACAACCAGTGAGCTTGAAGCCGCAAAGGAAAATGAGTCCACGTTAACAATGGGATTCCACGACAGGTTGCGATTCCAGTGTCCACGGTAAAGATGTGTTTGTCGAGGATAACGATCCGTTTATCGAGGCTAACGGTGCGGCGATGGCGATGGCGAAACGATTCAAAGTATTATTACCTACACAGGTACTGGGACGAAACTTTTCACCCGAAAGGGTCAACCCCAGTCCCGTGGTTATGAGAGCAGTGACGATGCAACCTTGCAATGCCTCACACGGGTCGCCATGAGCAATGACCCGCCACACACCACTCCCCAAACACTGTCATGAAGTGAGTCCTTTTCCTAACCTAACCTAACCTAAAGGACCACTGGTACTGTCAGTGCCTGGCTCATGGCGCACAGCGTGCCCTCGTTCATGGCGAGTTGTTCAGCCCGGTGTCATTATAAGCAGGGGACCCGTACACACCACTCACCACCAGACTCTATGCAAGGAGCCCTTATCACCCCTTTAGGGCCCCTCACGGCACCATCTGGTGAGTGGTAGACATTGATCTCTTGCTTATGGCGACCCTTGCCTAGTGTGAGGCGCTGCAAGTGGACGACTAGTAGTGAAGCTTGAGGCCACCAAGGAAAAGAAGGACCTGCAGCCAGTTCCTGCCTTGGGCCCCAGGCCGGACCCGACAGCCACCTCCTTCCCCCGTGCGGCGCCCAAGGCCGTCACGGCCCTCAACAACTTTAGGCCGAAAGTTCTCAATCATCGTTTAAATTTTGATTCGAATATAAAATCGTCGATGGTAAATGAAAAATAGCTTTGGTGTGAAAGTGTGCAAGAGTTAGCTGATTAATGAAACAAGGTGAGGCAGCTTTGCTCCGGAGTATTTAGTGTACTTTGCATGTTGCTGCCGTGAATGTGTACGTGTCTGTAGATAACTGGATAGAAACAATAGACCAATGGTAGTTGTGTAGCTATTGGGAACGTTTTGAAAATTAGTTAAGCTTCTGGATAGAGTGGATGAGTGCACACAGGTTTGCTTGTCTAATACATAAACTGCCACCTGTAGACATATTTTTTTTCTATTTTATGCTTTATTTCCTGATCACAATGACGTGTAAATATCAATGTTTCAATCATAAGGAAACACTAGGAGAGGACCCAAACTCCCATTGAAGTTGCCAGATTCAACAGATATCGTAATATTTCACAGAAAAGATGGTCAACTGCATATCGTATATTTTTGGATATTCTTCTGTCACATCAAAAGATATCAAGATAGGTAAAGTATTTTCAAACATGTATCTGCGACAAAAAACGCTATAATAGTAGAGTTAGGTTATAACTATGCATTGTGTTTTTTTATATACCATCTTGCTCTATTCCTGGGACAAAAATTACTTCTTCCTCAATTGATAACTCGAAGTTAAAGTTAATATGATATTTTCTTTCCTTCTAGGTTAGTAAGTAGACTACAAGACACCATGAACATATGAATCTTCGTAAATGAGTTTATTTTCATAACTTAGAAATCAAAGTCTGATAATGAGATTGTCTATTGCCAACCAAACCGTTCTGCATAGACGTCTTCAGCATCATAGAGACCTAATGATGTTAGCTCATGGACAGTGGCCATCCTGACAGCGCGAAACGCGAAACCCCAGGGGATTCATAAGAAGATTTCCAGGGATACTAAGATGGCTGATCTAATAAAATCCTTTGCAGTACCATTGCATATTGAGTTCCATGTTCCATGTGATAATACTGGGGG
>NC_059303.1:3115359-3130359 GCF_017591435.1 Portunus trituberculatus
AATTTCAAAGTAAATTATTAAAAGTCAAACAGTGTAGTTAAAAAATGAGACAGGTAAGAAGAAAGACTATTACGAGAAACTAGTGCTGAGGTGGGTAGGTATTAGAAATAACTCCATAAAGGACTAGAGATAGGACACTAATGCTAGGATAAGCGTATATAAGAAATAAGCCCGTACATGACTAATCGTTAAGTGTAAACGCGTGATCTAGTTAATGCAAATAGAAAGGTAGGAAAGATGAAGTAAGGAAAAAGTAGTGGTGATGTGCTTATGAGACTGTATTGGAAGAAACTAGTGGTAGGATAGGTGTGTTTAAGAAGTAGTTGCATGCATGACTAATCGTTGAGTGTATAAGTGTAATCTAACTAATAGGAAAAGGAAAGGAAAGATGAGGTATAGAGGGAGCTAGTGCTGATGTGTAGAGCAGACTGTATAAAGGGAAACTAATCTTAGGGTGGATGTATATAAGAAATACTTGTGTGCATGACTAATCGTTAAGTGTTTAAGTGTAATCTAGCTAATAGGAAAAGGAAAGGAGGAAAAATGAGGTATAAAGGGAACTAGTGAGGGTGTGTATAAGAAACTGTATTGGGAGAAACTAATGTTAGGGTAGGTGTATATAAGAAATACTCGTATGCATGGCTAATCGTTAAGTGTAATCTAGCTAATAGGAAAGGAGGAAAGATGAGGTGTAGAGGGAACTAGTGCTGATGTATAGAAGAAACTGTATAGAGAGAAACTAATGCTAGGGTAGGTGTATATAAGTAATAGGTGCATACATGACTAATCGTTAAGCGTATAAGTGTAATCTAGCTAATAGGAAAAGGAAAGGAGGAAAAATGAGGTGTAGAGGGAACTATTGCGGGAGTGTATAGGATGTAGGGACGGGCATAGGTGTATCCATGATTAATCGGTGGGTGTAGGTAGGCGTGAGGTGTGGGTGTGAGTGTTATCAGCGGTGCCGTGGGCGCGTCCATACATCACTGCACCAACACGTTTCAGTCACCCTGGCCTCGTCTCGCTCTGTCACACTTTTCACTCGGCTTCGTGTTCTTCCTGTTTTCCTTAGCGACTGTGCCACGCCACTTCCATTAACCTAACCTCACCTTGACCTCCTCCTCCTCCTCTTCCTCCTCCTCTCTTCCCTCCTTCGTAGTAAACAGGGGGAGAGATAAGTTGAGAGAAATGGAGATGTTATTATTTGAGTGGTGGTGAACGAAGAAAGTGATAAAAGAGAGATGGAAAAAACAGAGCGAAAGGAGTGCGGCTGAAAATCTCTCTCTCTCTCTCTCTCTCTCTCTCTCTCTCTCTCTCTCTCTCTCTCTCTCTCTCTCTCTCTCTCTCTCTCCATTCATCAAGTTCTCGCTGTAGTGACGTGTATTTATTTTTCTCCGACTGACTGAGGTGGCGTGTAGAATGAGATAGAGAATAGTGGAGGGAGGGAAGGAGGCAAGATGGGAGGGGTGAAGGGAAGTAGGGTGAGAGGTGGTAAGGAGAGAGAGAGAGAGAGAGAGAGAGAGGCATAGAGAAGGGAGAGGGAGGCATAAGAGAGAGTAAAGGTTATGAAAGGTAATGTTTGTAGTGGTTTGTTGTGTTTGGATATATCTTGTTTGTGGTTTATTTGTTTGTCCATATTTTGTGTTTTATGTGTTTCGTTGATTCGCTTCCTTGGTTTCATGTCTCGTTGTTTTGTTTGTGTCGTAAATAGTTAAGTGTTTTATGGAGTTGGCCCGACGTCTTTTTTTTTTTTTTCATGGACTATAAACTTTTCTCTTTATGACGAAATGACTTCATTCAATTCCTCCTTTTTTTCTGTTACCTGGTCATTCATTCTTTCATGATGTCTCTCGCCCATGCACTCAGGAAATAAGATGACAGAAACAAAATATTCATTCATTTTGGTATCTTTTTCATTATTCTTTATCGCTTATTCACATATTTCTTTACAGTATCATTAATTCATCACTTTAAGAATAACAAAGAATAAGAAAAATGAGACTTATTCACTTGCAGTCTTGTACAATACATTACTATAAAATTTCTACATTCATCTATCCATACATCCATTCATTCGTCCATTCACCTACCTACCCATCCATCCATCCATTAGTATATAAAAACAACAAACAACAACAACATCTCGACTTATCCACCTTTCAGCCTTTCCTTTTTCTTCCTTCCTTGTTCCTTTTACCCATCACTTCAATTTTCTTTCAATTTTCCCTCCTTTCCTGTCATTCCTCACTCTCGCTCGATTTCTCCTCGCCAGACCAAACCATCTTCCTCCCCTCGCTCTCTCTTCCCACAATCTGGCGGGTCCCTCGTTCCCCTCACGTTCCCCTCGTGTTATCAGCTCTGGGCGAGTGGAACCTTTTCTAGGATTGATGGTCGAGGGAGACAGCTGTGAGTGGAGGTCGCCCGGTCAGGTATGGAAACGTGGTGGTGGCCCTCCTCCTCCTCCTTCTCCTCCTCCTCCTCCTCCTCCTCCTCCTCTTCGTTGTTCTTGATTCTTTCTTTTATTTCTCACTCTCTTGACTTTGTCCTCTTTCTTGATCTCTAATCCTACTCATCCCTTTCTTTCTCCTCTTCCTTCTCCTCTTTCTCCTCCTCCTCCTCCTCCTTCTCCACCTCCTTGTCCTCCTCCTCCTTCTCCATTTATACTTTCAGTTGCTGTTTTATTCTTTCCCCTCCTTGTATTCTTCTCTCTTTCATCTCTTATTCTTTTCTCCCCTCGTGTATTTTCTCTCCCTCTCCTTCTCTCCGGTGATTCATCCTCTCCTCTCCTTTCGTCTCCCCTCCTCTCCTCTTCTCTCCTCTCCTCTCCTCTCCTCTCCTCTCCTCTCCTCTCCTCTCCTCTCCTCTCCTCTCCTCTCCTCTCCTCTTTCTTAAACCGCCACCTACAACCACACACTGCTACAGCAAAAATCAACAGTAAACAATTATAATTATCTAGTACTTCACCTCACCTTCTGCCAGCCAGCCATCCAGCCAGCGCCCAACACCTGCTCCTCTTCCTCCACCTCCTCTACCCTCCGTAATACACAATGCTTACCGCCAATAAGAGAGAGCTGGCGGTACCTCCTCCCCCTGTAGCACCTCCACCTCCTCCTCAACCTACTCCTCCTTCTCCTCGTTTATTTTGGTGTCAACTTTTTCGGCCTGATCGTGTTTCGGGCGGCGGGTTTACGGACAAGAAATAAATGCCGGGGTGCAGGTTCAAGCTCCGTAAATCATCGGGGAATTCACAACATCACTGTGATATTCCACTTGGAGATTTGATTTACGCTGCACGGCGGCTGACTGGCTGGTTGGTTGGTGGATGTGTGTTGTGGTAGTGCACAAGTTGAGAGAGAGAGAGAGAGAGTGTGTGTGTGTGTGTGTGTGTGTGTGTGTGTGTGTGTGTGTGTGTGTGTTTGCCAGCTAGATATTAATTTTTGCCACACACACACACACACACACACACACACACACACACACACACACACACACACACACACAAAACATCGATGTTATGACACTGAATGACTTCCTTCCCTCTTCGTTGCATAGTGGATGGAGTTCTGGCGCACAGTAATCGTGTTCTCGGCGCAATTGTTCGTTTGCTGTTGGAAATTGATGCACTGATGAGAATAACTGATTGTTGACTAAGGTAATCAAAATTCCTCGTAAGGCAATTGAATCTTTTAGCGCGTCATTATCACCAGTCAACAAAGACAAATCAATGGATGGAAATGCAATGATCTTCGATGAGAGGAAATGTTTACCAGCTTGTGTATATTTGTAGTAGTAGTAGTAGTAGTAGTAGTAGTAGTAGTAGTAGTAAATGTAGTTCATATCTCCTTCCACATGCAGTAAATAATTCTCTCTCTCTCTCTCTCTCTCTCTCTCTCTCTCTCTCTCTCTCTCTCTCTCTCTCTCTCTCTCTCTCTCTCTCTCTCTCTCTCTCTCTCTCTCTCTCTCTCTCTCTCTCTCTCTCTCTAACTCTCCTCCTCCTCCTCCTCCTCCTCCTCCTCCTCCTCCTCCTCCTCCTCCTCCTCCTCCTCCTCCTCCTCCAGAAACAATTCCAGGAGTCAACATGATCTATATTTCACACTCCAGTTTTGTGTGTGAGTGCCTGTGTGTGTGAGTGTGTGTGAGTGTTTGTATGAGTGTGTGTGTGTTTTGACGCCCGCTTGTGTGTTCTTGTTTATGTGCTGTAGATCTGGTGTCAGAAAGTATGAATGTGTTGCTGTCTGTCTGTGTGTAGCTTCTTTTATACGTATGTTTCTAAAGGGAGTGAGTGAAATGGTTGGCTGGTTGGCTGGTTGGCTGGTTTGCTGGTTACCTTGCTCTCTTCATCTACGTATTTCATGTGAGTGAGATTAATGGTTGTAGTGTTTTTCGTATCTATTAATTTCGTAGTTTTATTTTTCATTGTTATTTTCCTTTTTACTCTCGTTCTTTTCATCTTTTATCATTCATATTTTGTTTTTCTTACTTCATGTCTCTTTCCCTTCATTTCTTTCTTTACTCTCCTCATTTCAGATTTTCCTGTTCTGCACCGTACATCAGTTATCTCCTTTACTCTTCTCACTCTATTTTTTTTCCCACTCGTCATTTTAAAGTATCATCGTCTTCCTTCCTTCCTTCATTCATTCATTCACTCATTCATTAGTTTTTACTGTCATTATTTCCTTTTACAATTCCTTCCTCCCTTTCCTCTCCTTCATCTAACACCACTCCTTTACAATCCATCTTTCTCACTTTAGACAGTGTAGCTTATCACAAACAAACATTATAAGGCCCACAAAGGGACTGCAATCACTTTTTTATTCCTACGTATTCCTTTTGCCTTTTTGTGTCCATTCCCCTCACCTCTTGTCCACTTCCTAATTCACTCTCCATTCAGTCCACCCCGGTAACTCCTTAGTGAGGCAATACGCGACCATTCATTCCCTGGACCTCAGAATCAACAGGAACCAAATTAATACCTGATTACCTGACGGGGGGGAACACGTGTATACCGTCCGCACACAACGCAAATGAACTCCAGCGTCAACTCACTACCGGCCGCGTGTTGACGACCCTCCATCTCTTCTGATAATTTAGTGGTCAATACGGAACAATACATGTGTGCTGTTCAGGAAATTTTAACTTGGTATATGCCTGGGTGATGAAAATGGAAAAGTGTGTGTGTGTGTGTGTGTGTGTGTGTGTATAATAATAATAATAATAATAATAATAATAATAATACGGTTTATTAGTAATTGCAGTACATACATAATGAAAATGTACATATGGGAATCGAGGGAGACTTAAGATTAAAACCTTAACTTAGCTGTTTATAGCTCGCAGCATGGAGGGGATAGCACTATGATGATAACGGTGTGTGTGTGTGTGTGTGTGTGTGTGTGTGTGTGTGTGTGTGTGTGTGTGTTCTCTCTCTCTCTCTCTCTCTCTCTCTCTCTCTCTCTCTCTCTCTCTCTCTCTCTCTCTCTCTCTCTCTCTCTCTCTCTCTCCTGAAGGTTATTATTTTTTCTAAGCTGTCAAAATAGTTAGTCTTCAGTTTTGTTTTGTTTTCTTTCTGCATTTATTATACAATGTCAGACTTCCTTTTTTTATTTATTTTTTTCCCCTCTGATAGTATCTTCCTTTCGCCTCATCGCTTTAGTCGCGGTCACTTCACACACACACACACACACACACACACACACACACACACACACACACACACACACACACACACACACACACACACACACACACACACACACACACACACACACACACACACACACTGATCGCGCCTAACACTGATCCACCCACTCCCTCACCTTAAGCGACCTCACTCAGGCGACACGTGAAAATGAAACATGGAAAAAAATTGAGACGCAGGTTTCAATATAGTGGATAAACAGAGTGTAATTAGTATTTGCAGCGCACACACACGCCGCGGTGATCGAGGCGCGCACTGCAAACACGGAAGCGGCACAGAACTCACAGCTAAATGGGTGACACTAATTTGTTTACAGGTGAGTATTAAATCGGAAAGGTGTATCAGTCACTGTGTGTCGTGCCTGGATGGAAATGGAGAGAGATAGAGAGAGAGAGAGAGAGAGAGAGAGAGAGAGAGAGAGAGAGAGAGAGAGAGAGAGAGAGAGAGAGAGAGAGAGAGAGAGAGAGAGGAAGGGAGAGATAGGGACTTATGTGCGTGTGTGTGTGTGTGTGTGTGTGTGTGTGTGTGTGTGTGTGTGTGTGTGTGCCCCAACTCCACTCGTGTGAATTTCTCTTTAATCTCGACAACGTTTCGCTCATAATGTGTCTTGGTGTCACTTTCATCGCGGTGTTTTTTTGCGGGAAGTGATGCACAGAGGGATAAAACATGACGGACTGGTGTGTGACTTGTATTAGTGGTGGTGGTGGTGGTGGTGGCGGTGGTGGTGGTGGCGGTCGTGTCTCGATGATTACTTCTGCCTTTATGGTGTGGCGTGAAAAATGAGCCAATGATGATAAGCTAACAATAATAATGATAAGAATAAGAATGAGGAGGAAGAGAAAGAACGATCAGATATGCTGGATACATACATATTAGCTGTACTACACACACACACACACACACACACACACACACACACACACACACACACACACACACACACACACAGCTCAAAATTAAAGGAAAACAAAACAAAGAGCTTAACAAATTCAAGCGAGAGAGAGAGAGAGAGAGAGAGAGAGATTATAGATTATAGATTAAACTCGGATATAAAAGCAATCAGACACCCACAAACAGCTCCAGTCAAAGAAATTAATCTAATACATCACGTTCTAATGGATCATGAACGCCTGAGAATCACCCCAACTCACTCAGAACACTCACACGGCTCTCACTCACCCCATCCCGATGCATTAAGCCCAGAGGTGATAGGCAAGCGTGATGGGCAAATAAAACCCATCACACCATCACGGGTATCGAACAGTGATCGGCCTAATGCCAGATATTTGTCACAATCGAAGACCAAATATTAGTTTGTGGGGGAAACGACAAATGGATGTCAACAAGTCAACAGGAGATGGCTGGGTGGGCGTCGCGGGCAGGCAATTTCAGGTGGACGCCAATAACGTGGCCAAATCAAACAGGCGGGTCGTTTGTGACTCCGCCGCACCTCGGGAAAATTGTTTATCCTGCCGTGTCAGACGTAATTCTCCCGTGATCCAGTGCCGGCGGCCCCTCGAGGGTTCCTGGAGACTGTTGACATTGCTGGCCTTGGGCGCCTCCACGACTGGGTTCAGCAGGGTCTTCGTAATACGTATTGGTTGCCTTGTGTTTTCTCTGGTTTGAATGCTTGTTCCTTTACTCTATTTATCTGTCTGTTAATCTGTATATCTCTTCATCTATCTGTCTTACTACATTTTATTCCTTAGCACGATATGAGGATTATTTGTATTGGCTGCCTTGTGTTTTCTCCTTGGTTTGAATGCTCGTTCCTTTATTTATCTGTCTGTTTATCTGTATATCTCTCCATTTTCTGTCTATTTACATGTTAGTACTGTGCAAGATATTAGGATTATTTGTATTGGTTGCTTTGTGTGTTCTCTTTAGTTTGAATGTTCGTTTCTTTACTGTATTTAACTGTCTGTTTATTCATCTTTCTCTTCATCTATCTGTCTACTTATGTTTTATGCTATCTATATATCTATCTATATATATCTATGCATATATCAATACTAGCAAGATATCAGGATTAGCAAGAGTTTTTGAAGAAATTCCAGCGCTTGTCAAGATCTTTTATCACCTTCAATTATTGTTTTTGGAATGTACACCTGTTTTTATACTCTTTCTTGTGCATGTCTTTACTTTTTCCGTTGATTGTGTAGAATCCGTCCCTGAATTAACACTGCAATCATGAAAAATCCCTGAAATCCCGGATGAAATTTGTTAAGATTTGTTTTTGGACGTCATAATTTGAAACGCTGAGTTCTCTTATCAGAAATCAAGAAGGCACTCTCAAAAATAACATCCACTAAAACCAGTTCAAAGTTGCGATAAAATACCAAAGAAAGGCGTTTCTGTTGTACCAGTAAATAATAACACAACGAAAAACGATGGAAAAACAAAACTGAGCTACAATTAAAACTGATTACAAGCCAATTTACGCCAATGAGAGGATGGAACATCACAACGCCACATCATATTATAGATTTTTGTGGCGCGTGGAGTTGTGTTGAATTGCTTAGTGGAACAGAATGGCAGGAAATGTGTCCCGGCCCTGTTGGCGTGGATGTGATGGACAGGAGCTTAAGACAGTAATCATGGCTCATGGAATATTGACCCCAGACATAACGTGCAATTGATATCTGGAGCAGGAACTCTGTAATAAATGAAGCGTAACGTTCTGGGTGGGTGTAAAAATAGTATAGGATAATATTTGCTTCATCTTCTCCTGTGTTCTCTTATTTAACTCAGTGCTGGTTTCTTTGTCCCCTGGTAATGATGAGAGAAGCACACACACAAATACACACACACACACACACACACACACACACACACACACACACACACACACACACACACACACACACACACACACACACACACACACACACACACACACACACACACACACACACACACACACACACACACACACACACAACATCAGCTATTTCAGAATAGTATCAAGACAACAAACATGTGGAATTAAATTGACTAACCTTTTATATTTTTTCGTTATTTTTTTAGTTTTTCTCGTCTTTCTTTGATTTTTATGATGGCAAAATTGAGCTGATAATTTTCCTATATATATTTTTTTTTATTTGGCTAGTGGTTCTCCCCTGCACACACACACACACACACACACACACACACACACACACACACACACACACACACACACACACACACACACACACACACACACAAGTACAGGTCTCATTTAACATTATTGCCCCACCCAATGACAGAGGCTGACACTTCTTTCCCGCTGCTCCATAAACACTGCTCGCCGAACTGACAAACGACGTAGCGATAAATTCTGGGGGCACCAAATTTACAGCGATGGTGCGCCGCGCAGGAATGACTCTCTGTGTATACTTAGCGAGGCCATTTAGCGAGAACCTGGTATGGCTGGACGCTGGAATCACTGCCCCTCTTCCCCATTCCCTCCCTCCGCACCTTCCCTCCCAAAAACTTCTCTCTGACCTCTTCCTGTTACCATCCCTCGCCCATTCCCTTTGTTCGTGTTGTGTTGCGGTAAGAGAGGGGAGAGGGGGTGATAGGGGGAGCTGGTGGGGATTGGGTGAGAGAGAGAGAGAGAGAGAGAGAGAGGTGGCAAGGACAGTGACGACTAAACGAGAACAAGAAAGGGAAATAAAAAAAAAAAAACGATAACATCAATAACAACAACAACAACAGGAGCGACGCTGACAAGAAAACGCGAACAAGAAAGGGAAATAAAAGAAACAACAACAACAACAACAACAACAACTCTATACCTACTTACTTCGTCACCACCACCACCACCACCACCACCACCATAACAATCTCATATTCTTTACCAACCACCCACATTCCCTTCTCTCTCCTTCCCTTCCAACACCCCTTCTCCTGATTCCTCCCCTTCACCAGCAGAGATACGCAGCACATTCCCCTCTTCCCTTCCTCAGTCCTTACCCTTCCCCTCCTTATCCTCATCCCCCTTTCCTTCCTCCATCTTGCACCCTTCCCTTCCCTCCCCTTCCCTGCCCCTCCCTACCCCTCCCTGCCCCTCACCCTCCCATAATACAGACTTGTCCATTTAATAAAAGTTGTCCCAAGTCAGAAAAACTCCGTCACCCAATTCCAATTTTGCATACGACACTGATGAAGACGCAAGTTTAGGGCGAACCGGACGTCAGCTTTCCCATATTTCCTTTTAATTAAGAAGTTATGACTTTTGAAAAATGTTTTAATAAAAAGTCTTGTTGTTTTTCCCCCACCCCCACCCCGTCTCGTTGGTGTGTGTGTGTGTGTGTGTGTGTGTGTGTGTGTGTGTGTGTGTGTGTGTGTGTGTGTCTCGTATATACGTAGTTCTTCTCTTTTCCGATATTGAGGTTTGCGAGCTACACTGGCATATGTGGTATTCTTTTTCTTTCTCTTTTTCATTTTTCTTTTTTCCTTTTAATATTTTTGCCTTTTGAACATGGTAGAAAAGAGAGAGAGAGAGAGAGAGAGAGAGAGAGAGAGAGAGAGAGAGAGAGGAGCATACAAAACGACAAATGCATCCTCAGAGAAAACAAGAGAGAAAAAACTGTTTAAGAGAGAGAGAGAGAGAGAGAGAGAGAGAGAGAGAGAAAAAAATCTTGTTCCTCTTCCCTGTAGTCTTTTGTCTCCCCGCCACGAGGAAGGAGCGGGTGTGTTTGTTAGTGTTGTCTGTGATACCCTCCTTTACGGCCCGTGTCCCTGCCCTGACCTTCCCCTTGCCCCCTTGCCACACCCTTCCCCAGAACACCAATTGGTCTTCTCCTCCCTTCTCATCCCCCCCGTCACCTCCCACCTCGCCACACAACTTCTCTTTCTCCTTCAGCCACACTCCATCGCGTTTCTTTTTATTTTCTCTCCTTCCTCTTTTTTTTATAGTGTGTGTGTTTGTGTGTATGTGCGTGCGTGTTTTTGTCCTTTGTCTCTTCTAGTTTCTTTTTTTCCTTTCTCTCTTTTTTTAGTGTGCGTGCGTGTGTGTGTTCTTGTCTTTATGTCTTCCTGTTCTTCTGATTATGCATCCCCTCACACACTCAGAGCCTCACCATATAACCCTTTCCCATTGAACACTCATACAATCACCTCTTCATTACCTTCCCTCTGGCCATGACCCTCACACGCGTTCACGGCCACCGCGATGCATTCTGGGCATTTTTCCTCGTTGGGTGGCACTGTTTGGCTCTCCTGACGGGAATTGTTTGGTGTCAGTACCTCGGTTTATTTTTGTCAGTAGCGCGAAAGTGGCCTGGGTTTATTGACACTGGAAGGGAGATAATGCACGGGTTTGATGTCCTATTTGTTATGCTGCAGCGGGAGTCTTCTGCGGCTTAAGAGGTTTGAGTGTGTGTATGTGTGTGTGAGTGAGTGAGTGTATGTGTGTGTGTATGAATGGTGGAGTAGGGGAGGAGTTGAGACACGTGGATCTGATGGAGAGTGTTTTGTATACCTGTTAGTGTATGTATGTATGGATGTATGTATGGATGGATGGATGGATGGATGAAAGCACGTAGAGACCGAGATGTAAAAATACTGAATTAGCTACATTTAGTTCATTTTTCATCGCAATACTCTTTATTTGTGTGCAATTGTGTTTGTATGTCTATGTTCCGATATGGGCGTGTATGTATATGTTTGTGTATGTTTTATTTTAATTGGTGGTTGGAGTGCCTTCGCCTTTATTACCCTTCATCACTTTAGATTTGATATTGTAACTTCTCACAGCCTCATAATAACCAAGAGCTGTGATATTGTTTATTTTTTCCTTTGTATTCCTTAGTATTTCCTCAATGGCTTGTTATTTTCCCAGTAATTGTCTTCCTTCTACGATAGAGGCTTGTAAACTTCTCTATCTTTTATCTATTCTCTATCCTTCGTATTGGGTGAATAGTTTTAGTAGCGGTGAAATAGTTCTTGTAGTAATAAAAATTGCTCAGGTAAAGCTTTCTGATAAGTTTTGTTTTGGCAGAAATAACGAGTGCAAAAATTTAGCTTCAGTATCACGAGTCAACATTCCTTTCCTCATTAACTTTGCTTCCTGTCACCATTCCTCCTCTTCTTCTCGTCCCCTTCACCTACCATCTCTTTCTCCTCCTTCCCTTACTCCCATCCCCCTCACCCACAATACTCTACTCCACCGACCCCTACCCAAGTCTTTCCCTACCCTACCTTACCCTCTCCTAACCCAGGCAGCCCTATCCCACTCCTTCCTTCTCTCCTTCTCTTTCTTTTCTTGCCCATACATATGTTCAGAAGGTCCAGCTGGTTCTGTTCCGGGAGGGAAGTGCTTTGGAATAAACACACACACACACACACACAAACACACACACACACACACACACACACACACACACACACACACACACACACACACACACACACACACACACACACACACACACACACACACACATTATTCCTCACTCACCCATTAGAATGTTCTTTAAAGTTGATAGTGTTGATGATGAATCGTCTGTAAAAAAGAAGGAAAAAATCAAACAAACACACACACACACACACACACACACACACACACACACACACACACACACACACACACACACACACACACACACACACACACACACACACACAGGACAAACGTACGTCGGAAGGATGTAAAATTGTCAATAATTGTTTGTGTAGAGCATGACAAAGATGCCGCCGCCCCCCCGGACTGATGAGGCGGCTGGGGTGGGGGGTGGGACGTCGGATAGGGGGATGGGGTGTTGGGGGTTGGGTGGGGGTGTCAGTGAAGTAAACAGTTTGGGTGACGCAGGTGAAGGCCCTCTTAGATCTCCACTAGCCAGGTTTCTCTCTCTCTCTCTCTCTCTCTCTCTCTCTCTCTCTCTCTCTCTCTCTCTCTCTCTCTCTCTCTAATTGACTTTTCACTCATTTGTTTTCTTTATTTGCTTAATTTTGTTTTCATTATTTTATTTATTCATTTATTCATTCATTCATTCATTTCTTTCTTTCCATTTCTTTTTTTTTTCTCTTAGTCTATTTTTCCTTGTTTTTCTTATACTAATTATCTTTTCTCTACATAATTTTTTCTCTAAATTCAGATAGAAAGCAAGAGAGAGAGAGAGAGAGAGAGAGAGAGAGAGAGAGAGAGACGCGTAAAAAACAGAGGAAGGGGTAACGCAAAGGGTGTTTACGTAAAAAAACAATAAACGTACAACTCGACGGAAGGGCGTGGGGGAGGAAAAACAGGCAGAGATCCCGAGGGCGTGACAGGGGAGATGAGGACTGAGGAGGAGGAGGAGGAGCAGGAGGAGGAAGAAGAGGAAGAAGAGGTGCTGGTAAGAGATGAAGAGTTGGTGAAGGTGCAGAAGGAAGTGAAAGAGGAGGAGGAGGAGGAGGAGGGGGGGACGAGGAGGAAGAGGAAGAAGAGAAGGAAAGGAGGAAGAAGATGATGAAGAAGAAAATTGAAAAGAAAAAATAGGAGGAGGAGGAGGAGGAGGAGGAGGAGGAGAAGGAGGGATATCTACGTCAGTCTGGGTAAAAGAAGAAAAAGAGATTGATTTGTTGTTTACCAGATTGATTGAAATTTTGTTGCTCTAATGATAAAAGAAAGAAGGAAACGATGAGGCACAGGACGAAAGATAAGAAAAAAAAAAAAAAAAACGTCTTTAAATAGAGTTGCAGAAAAATCGCATAGTGTTAATAATCGGGTTTGTAGTGTCGAGTCATTAGGAAACTTTAAGAGAAGTTTAGATTTATTTATGGGTAGAAATGGTAGACTTGAATGTGTCCTGCTGCTCTCCTCATTTTACTTCTCCTTTTATGTAGTAAGGTGTCATATAGGAACGAGCACAGTAGCAAAGGGTAAAGTGGGTATAAATAGTCGTTCGTACCAAAGCATCTAAAAGTCAAGTAAACCTAACGTCCATCATACAAGAGCACACCATAGAACACATTGCAGTTGAAGCTCCTGTTGTTTCTGAAAGCAGTGTTGAGAGCGAGATGTTGATCCTCGAATAAGCTCACACGACTTGCTGGGAAGAGAGGAAATAAACTGAAGCTGATAATGAAGCTGAGATAATATGTAGAGTTGAAGAGTTATGCAGAGAGTTTGGAAAAAGATAACTTGAAACTCCTCCATCTCTGTAACCACGAAATGCTTAGGAATGAAACTCTTAGCACTTAAAAAGGAAAAGGAGGAGAATACTAAGAGTTACATCCATACTCGGTTCTTCTTTAAAATTGGATTCATTTTTTTTTTCACCTCTACCGTGCCTCAGCTCATGTTTCTTAGTCAAATTAATTCAATATAAAAAAAAACACAGAAACTCATCATTCCCTCAGAAGAAAATAAACATGAGTAAATGAAGAGCAGTAAGAGTTAGACTGAATGAATAGAAAACGTAAGTCAGTGAGTGAGAGCTGAGGCAGGAGTGAGGGAGAGGGCATGAGGGGAAGAGGGAGGGGTGGGAGAGGGAGGAGGTAAAGTTGAGGGAGGGAAAGATCTCTCAACAGTTTGTTTACCTTACAATTCTGTTATTCTCCTGCCGCAGTTTACAAGGAGGGGAAGGAGGCACTGGGAACGTGAGAGTTAAAGGAGAGAAAGAGAGAGAGAGAGAGGGAAGGAGGGAGAGTGGCGAAGAGAGGAGTGTGGGAATGCTACCCCGCTGATCAGATACACTGAGCACACACAGACATACACACACTAGAAAAAAAGGAAGAAAAAGAAGACGTTTGTTTATGAAAAGGGGAAATGTACGTGAAGGAGAAGTCTTATCGTGGGTGAGACATAACTTGTACTTGTGTTAGGCTGTGAATGAAAAATCGCTCGCCTCTTCTTCCTTTCCCTTTTTTTCTTGAGCGCTTAAGGGTGTGTTTGGCTTAGTTCGTGCAGAAAGGTGTCAGGAGAACGAACTTTTCATTTCTAATCGTAACTATAGATCTAGTTTTCTTTTTTTTTTTTTTTTTTTTTTTCGCTCTCTCTCTCTCTCTCTCTCTCTCTCTCTCTCTCTCTCTCTCTCTCTCTCTCTCTCTCTCTCTCTCTCTCTCTCTCTCTCTCTCTCTCTCTCTCTCTCTCTCTCTCTCTCTCTCTCTCTCTCTCTCTCTCGATGTTACTTTAGGGATGTTAGATGATGAATATGTAGTGGTAAGGTTACTACTACTACTACTACTACTACTACTACTACTACTACTACTACTACTACTACTACTACTACTACTACTAATAATAATAATAATAATAATAATAATAATAATAATAATAATAATACTGTCATTATTATCACAACAATAAGGATAGAAAGACAAAGAAGTGAAGAATTACT
>NC_059303.1:3132859-3147859 GCF_017591435.1 Portunus trituberculatus
TTGGCAGTGAATAAGAATGTAAATATTTGCTCCTCCCGCTTCGTTACTTCAATAAACACAACAACACCCAAACACCAACAGCGTCTATTGGCTTGACGGGAAGACAACATGGCGGGAAGGACTCAAAACATTCCCTCTCTTCTTCCTTTTTCTCTCTCTCCCTCTCCATTCTCGTTTACGCTGCACATTCTTCTCCTCTTTTACTTTCCCTGTCGTTTTGCGCAAATACTCTCCCTCTCTTTCTCCCTCGCTGGTCTCAAGTACTTCACCAACCCATCCACTTTCTCCTCGTCCTTCTTTCTCCTTCAAATCTTTCCTTCATAAACTGCACTCACACCTGTCACACTCCTCATAAAACCATCCTCATCCCCCTCATACTGCAAACTAATTGGTCCCTTTCGTGTCTGTGTGTGTGTGTGAGAGAGTATACAGGTATTCACGTACACATACCTGGGCAAACACACACTCACACACACACACACACACACACACACACACACACACACACACACACACACACACACCACACACACGCACACGCACACACGCACACCAGAACGCACCTGTATACTGGCTTCTAATTAAGGTACAACTAGAACGTCCGAAGGCGGGCAATCTTACCGGATATTTATGATCAGTGGAAAATAAAAGTTTTTCCTCACGGGTTATTGCTGCCAGTGGTTTTTGTTGGCGTCCTCAGGATTTAGATACCATCAAGAATTTATAAATATGATGCTTGCCCAACGCGTCTGCCTTACCCTGCCCTGCCCGTCCTCTCTATGCGCCAGCCGGAAGATGCCGCTCGAGAAAACCAATTTGCTCTTCTTTTGGAGGCGATCTAATGCGTTCCGGACCGACTAGTAGGGAACAAGAGCCTTACCTGAGAACTGGACTGAACACCTGACTCGTCGCTTATCCGTATCTGTATCCGTGTCTGGTGTGTTTTTCTGGGTTTTGTTCAAGTGTGTGAGTGTGTAATAGTAAGTGTTCGGTATTGTATGTGTTTGTTTTCCTCTCTCTCTCTCTCTCTCTCTCTCTCTCTCTCTCTCTCTCTCTCTCTCTCTCTCTCTCTCTCTCTCTCTCTCTCTCTCTCTCTCTCTCTTGTATGTGTCCTATGGTTTTATTGAAGTTAGTAAATAAAATAGTAGGTATCCTGTGTTTTGTGTCTTGTTTCCCCGTTTATCTGTTTTTTTTTTATTATTATTATTATTTTTTTTCGAGGGGGTGAATTTGAAGGGTACTTGTTTTGAGTTATGTTTTTTTTGTTTTCTTTGGTAATATTTTCTTTCATTTGCTTTCTTTTTGTTCATTTTGTGACGCGTCTTGAGTATAATGTTGTGTTACTCAAGGTCGATTTTTTGGTGGTTGGTGGAGAGAGAGAGAGAGAGAGAGAGAGAGAGAGAGAGAGAGAGAGAGAGAGAGAGAGAGAGAGAGAGAGAGAGAGAGAGAGAGAGAGAGAGAGAGGAAAACAGACGCCATTATAAGCTTATTTACTTAGAATAACATAAACACAATTTGAACTTCTCATTTCCAAGTTCTTTATGAATCCATATCACGGAAAGATTATGAATAGAATTACTAGAAATACCCACAGAAAAAGGAAACGCTTATAATTATGAAGACGGAGTAAGGATTTAATAAAGGAAAGAAAAAAAAATTAAACACCCGAAGGAGACGAATGAAACAAAACCACGGATATGAAATTGGAAAAAGTCAATAAAGAAGGCACTGAAATTTATGAAACTCAGTGAGAAAACAAATAATAAAAGAAAGAAAACTTGAAATATCATAACGCAGAGATAGAAAAGAGGAAAACGAAGCACATGAAACTATAAAACTGAAGGAGAAAATAAAACAAAAGGAGAAACATTAAAAGAATCACACTGGGACAAGAAACACGTGAAAAAAACAATAGAGAAGTGAGAAGATGAATAAGGCGTATGTAGGAAAAGAAGATAAAGTAATGAGATAAATAAAAAAAATAGGAAAATTAGATAACGCATAGATAGGAAAAGAGAATAAATAAGAAAAGATAGATTAAATAACCCGTATGTAGGAAAAGATGATAAAGTAATGAAATAAATAAATACGATATATAAATTAGATAATGCTTTGGTAGTAAGAGAGGATAAAGAAAACATTTAGAAACCACATGAGTGACGGGAAGGAGATGGAAAGCGTCGGGCGTAAGTGAGTGTTAAGGGTTAGAGGGGAGTAAGTAGGGAGAGGGAAAGAGGCGAGGGGGTGAGGGAAGGGTGTGACCTGAGCGAGGGGTGTAGGGGGGGGCGTGGGAGGCGTGGGAGGCGGGCGGGCAGGCCGATGAAGGAGAGGGAACAGATAGGGTTTTGTTTGGGTAAATTTGTTCTGAAACAACACGGAACCGGGGCCAGCGACCAGTTGGAAGCCGTCAAAGCCTCGATGTAAAACAGGACAGCACCCGACCCTTCGTAATGCTACACCTCCCCTTCCTCTTCCCCTTCCTCACCCCTCTCCCTTCCCTTCCCCTCCTCCTGCTACCTCCCCTTCCTTTCCCCTCCTCCACTTACCTCTCTTCTTTCCTTCCAACCACCTCCCCTTCCCTTCCTCATCCCTCTCCCTTCCTTTCCCCTCCTCCTCCTCCTTTTCCCTTCCCCTTCCTCCACCTATATCCCCTTCCCTTCCCCTCCTCCATCCATTGCCTCCTCTTCCCCTCCTGCTACCTCCTCTTCTCTTTCCGTCCTCCACCTACCTCCTCCTATTCCCCTCCTCTTGCTACCTTCCCTTCCTTTCCCCTCCTGTAACTTCCCTTCCTTTCCTCTCCTCCTACTACGTGCCCATCCCTTCCCCTCCTCCACCTAGCTCCTCTTCTCTTCCCCTACTGCCATCTATCCTTTCCTTTCTCTCCTCCACTTACCTCCTCTTCTTCCCATTCAAGCCACCTACTCCTCTTCCCCTGCAGTCATCTTCTCGTCCTCTCCCTCCCCTATCTCCCATTCTCTTTCTCTCCAGCCACCTCTTCCTCCTCCTCCCATCCTGCCACTACCTTCTCTTTCCCTGCAGTCACCTCCTCCTCTTCCCCTCCCTCACCCATCTCTTCCCTTCCCCTCATCCAGCTACCTCCCATTCGCTCCCCGTCCTCTTACACCCTCCTGCCAACACCACTTTTTCCCCTTTACCCCCTCTCTTCCTGCCAGCAGATATCTCCCCTCTTACCCTTCCTATAACCCTCCCACCCTCCCCCTCCCGCCTCTTTGCACCTCCCGCCCCTATCCCAGCTCCTGCTACGCCCTCCGCCCTTCCCACTTAGCCAAAATTAAGCCAGCCTAATGCATAAAATAAAACCACTAATTGCGTTCATCCATACCAGTGGGGAAGAAAGAAAGTTCACGGATTATTAATATTATTCTCCCATTAATTCTTCATTAGCATGCAATTCATTAAAGCGCCATTTGGGTACAAGACGCGAGAAGTAGCGTAGTAGCGCGCCGGGAACCTCACCTTACCTCGCCTCGCCTTGCCTTACCTTGCTTTACCTCGTCTCGTCTCGCCTCGCCTCGCCTCACTATTAAGATTCCTTGCCTGGTCTGCGTAAGTCAGTCTCCGATCGCAAGGAGGAACACGAGTAAGTCACCTCCGCTCCAACTTTTTTTTTTCTTTGCCCATTCATAAAAGGACACGTGCTCCCCTCCTCCTCCCCTCCACGTGTCTTCCTCCCCGCCTGCCCCTTCACGTGCTCCTCCCATTCCCTGTCTCCCCTCCACGTGCCCGCCAGTTGGAGGAAGATTTTTTCTCTTTTTTTCTTTCGCTTTTTTTTCGCAGCATCCTTCGCACGGTCGTCTTCCCACAGCCCCCCCCTCTCTCTCTCTCTCTCTCTCTCTCTCTCTCTCTCTCTCTCTCTCTCTCTCTCTCTCTCTCTCTCTCTCTCTCTCTCTCTCTCTCTCTCTCTCTCTCTCTCTCTCTCTCTCTCTCTCTCTCTCTCTCTCTCTCTCTCTCTCTCTCTCTCTCTCTCTCTCTCTCTCTCTCTCTCTCTCTCAGCCGCCAATATAATCACAACACTAACACGTGACCGCTGCATTTAGGCTGGTGTTTATGTGTACAAGCGTGGCACATTGTTGCTTCTGGTGTGTTGCTGCTTTCATGGCTTGTGCTGCGTGTGTGTGTGTACGTTTTCAGAGTTGTCAAATGCTGCTTGTATTGTCCGTGGTAACAATGATGAATATATGCATGAGTGAAGAGATTGATAGATAAATGAATGTGTGAATGTATAGAATAGATTAGCATGCTTTTGAGTATTCTTTTATTGTTAGTGTCATCAAGATATGTCATTTTTTTTTTCTGGAATGAATCTACATAAATTAATTGATAGGTACATTGAAAAATAAAAATATAGGAATAAGAAAAAAATAAATAAATGGATAAACAACACATATATAGACAAAATCTTAAGTTAGGTAAGTGTTATGATACATATATAGAGAATTTTCTTATATAGGCGAGCATTTTTCTATCTTTTTTTTTATTCTCGGTGGTAGAAAGATCAATAACATTATTTTCCATACTTCCAGGTAAGGCCCGGACAAGAGACGCCTTGGTGGAGGAGTTAACGAGGCAGGTAAGAGTTAAGTGCATAAATAAGACCATCAGTGTCACATAAATGAAGGAAGCATGCAAGAAAAAAAATGTTAAAATAAATACATGAACATTATTATAAATTGCACGTGGACGGCAGACAGCATGCGAGTGAGAAATATATATAAGAAAATGGATACATGAATAAGGTAATAAATGACACATGAATAAAGTAAACATGCTGAGAAAACAATGTAAGAGAACACATGCTAAATAAGATAAATGAAAGAAAGAAGCCAGGAAAGAAGAAAACGTGTAGAAAATAATATAGAAATAAATACTCATGATAAATAGGATAAATGGAAGAGAGAAGGTGGAAAAGAAGAAAACTAGGAAATAATATAAAAAAACTAAATAAATAAGGCAAAAAAAAAAAAAAGTAAGTAAACAATAACAAAAACTTACAACAAACAACATACACAAAAAAAAAAAAAAAAAAAAAAACAAGAAAAAATTGTTAAGCTGCTTGATGAGTAAATACACGAGAGGCGTTGAGTAAAGCAGGCACACTCAGGTAACTCAGGTGACGCAGGTGATGCAGTGTGACGGATGGCAGGTGAGAAGGAAGGAGTTACGGGTCAGGCGAGTCACTAAGGCAACATAGATGAGACAGGAGTGTAAACTGACATGCGGGAAGGGGAAGGAGGGGCGGTGGGGAAGGTTGGGAGAGGGTGCAGTAACAAAGGTGAGGGCAGGTGAGGCGTGAATGGCACTCTAGTCTGAGTAACCCCTGTGTGGACGCCGCCGTAATGCACAGTTAATATGGTGGGCAAACAGTAGGTGGAAGCAAAGCACTTACTACATGGTCCTGTTTGCACCCTCCCTTCACACTCCCTTCTCCCTGTTCCTGCTCCCTGCTCCCTTGTTCTCCCTCCATTGTTTTTTTTTTTTTTCTTTTACTTCTACTTTTTTCCTTCTTTCATGTCTTCTGTTCTGTTTCCTCTTTTTCTCTTTCTCCTCTCCTGTTTTATTTTCCTTTTTCCTGCTCTCTTTTTCTTTCTATCTCTCCTTTCTTTTTTACTCCTGCATTTTCTTACTCTCCTGTTTTGTTATCTCTTTCTTTCTCTTTTCTTTTCTCCTGTTTTTTATTTGTTGTTTTTTCCTGCTGTTTTTCTTTCTCTTTCCCATTTCCTGTTTTTATTTTGTATCCTGCTCTTTTTCTTTCTTTTTCTCCCCTCCTTTTCCTTGTTCTACGTTTTCCTTCTCTCCTGTTTTCTGTTCTCTTTTTCCTTTTCTTTCTCCTTTCCTATTTTTATTCAGTTTCCTGCTCTTTTTTTCTTTGTTTCTCTTTTCTTCTTCCTTCTACGTTTTCTTCCTCTTCTGTTTTCTGTTGTCTCTTTCTTTCTTTCTCTTTCATTTCTCCTGTTTTTTTTTATTTTCCTTTTCATTGTTTTATTCCTTTCTTTCCCCTTTCCTATTTTTTATTGTTTCCTGCTTTCTTTTTCATTCTTTTCTCCTCTCTTTTTCCTTCTTCTACGTTTTCCTTCCCTCCTGTTTTCTGTTATCTCTTTCTTTCTCTTTCTTCTCTCCTAGTTTTGTTTTCCCGTTTTTTTTTTTTCTTTCTCCTTTTTTTATTATCTTGTGTCCTGTTCTCCTTTTTCTTTCTTTTTTTTTTCCTTTTTCCTTCTACCTTTTCATTTTACTATCTTTTATTCTGTTTCTCAATTTATCTTTCGTTATCTTCTATGCTACTTTTTATCTTTTTCTTTGTTTTGATTTTTCTTCCCTTTTTTTCTTCTCCTGTTTCTCAATTCCTCTTTCGTTATTTTCTATGCTACTTTTTCTTTTTTTTTCCTTCCCCTTGCTATTTTCCATCTCCTCTCCTTTCCTCTTCTCTTTTATTTTCATCCTTCCTTTATCAGCCTATTCTTTCCTTCTCTTTCGTTTTTCTTCCTATGATATTTTCACCTATGATTTCCCTTCCTCTTTACTCTCTCCTCGCCTCCCTTTCCCTTTCCTTCCCTTCCCCTTCTTTACTCTTACCCCTCATCACCCTTTCCTTCTTTTCTCTACCTTCTCACCTTTCCTTTCCCCTCCCTTCCCCTGCCGTCCTGTTTCTCACCCTGTCCTCTTCCCTTCTCCCCCTCTTACTCTCTCTCTTCATGACAGCAGGGGAGGGATAGGGGAGGGAATATGAGCCATTTACAGCACCCATAGAGCGGCTGTTGCTGTTTAATTTTCCTTTTGCTCCATCGTCTGAGTTCTGCACGCGATGTTAATGGGATAAAGTGACACGTTCTGTGGGGGATTAAAGTAAAGAGGGAGGGATTTAATAGAGTTAATAGAGCAGTGTGAGTTCTGTTTATTTGGGGTTAACCTCTTCAGTAGTCGGAGGCATATTTTTGCAGGGGTTTGGGTACGATTAGGCGATTATATTTGCATTAGGAAAGGTTTATGGGGGGGGTCAGAATATTGATGTATAGAGTCTTCACCATTTTCATACCCACGTGAGTTTCTGAAGCTGTGTACAATCGCCAAATGGTAACTAAAGTGCATATGAAAACGCGTCATGGTACTGAAGGGGTTGTGTTTGCTGGTGATTGTTGAAGTGTGTTGTTTTAGATGTGGTTGTTATTGTTTTGTTTATGTGAAAGTAAGTTTGTGATTGTTGTATTTTCCTGTTATCAAGGAGTTGCTTAGTGAATTATGGGTATAGAAGGCAATTCTGTAATTAAGGATTCAAGATGTGGTTTCTGTGGGAATGTATCATACTGTTATTTTGTATAGAAAAAGGTTACTCATCATTATTTTCTTTTCCATATTAGTAAATCTGATTAGCTAGGAAATAATAGTTAAGGAATAGTTATTTATTGAAGGATTAAAGGTATGTTTTTTGAGTTATTATTATTCTATACGTGAAAGCAAGAGCTGTTATTATTATTTGTTTATTTTCATTATCAAAACAAGTTACATAGAAGAGATAAAGAAAACGATTAATTATCTCTTATGTCCCTACCAATATATCACGTTCATGAGAGAGTCACACACACACACACACACACACACACACACACACACACACACACACACACACACACACACACACACACACACACACACACACACACACACACACACACACACACACACACACACACACAGCTCCGGTCATCCAGCCTCAGCCTCACTTTTTTGCCGAGTATCGCTGACTGTGATATGATCTTCAATTTGCATACATAATGGAGGCTGAGCGGGCCATAATGCGGCGCCATTATGCCCACAATGAACTTATGCCTAACTATTTCTTAATTATTGTCCCGCGCGGGGTAATCGAACCTGTAAAGAAGGGTTGTCATGGCCTCCTCTTGCCAGTAAGTGACGAGGAGAGGGAGAGTTTAGAGGTGAGAGGAAGAGGAGGAGGGAGGTGACTAGGAGAGGGGTGAGAGGGAAGAAGGAAAGTTTTGAGAGGGAGAGGAAGAGAGGAGGAGGAGGGAAAGATGATGTAAAGGATGCCAGATCGAGGTTGAGTAAGGGAAGGATAAAAGGAGGAGGAGGAGGAGGAGGAGGAGGAGGAGGAGGAGGCATGGAAGTAATAATGGCAAAGCACGTATTAAAATGAATGCAAAGTGAAAGCAGGAGTTGGGTTGAAGAAGAGATAATCGCAGAAGACGAAGAGGAAGAGGAGGAGGAGGAGGAGAAGAGGAGGAGGAGAAGGAGAAGGAGGAGGAAAAAGAAAAGGATAAGAATAACAAAACTTCATAAAAAGAAGAAAATGTTAAATTCATCGGAAAGATATTAATATGATGGAAGAAGAGGTTTAAGAGGAGTAGGAGGAAGAAGTGAAGACGAGGAGGAGAAAGAGAAGGAGGAAGACGAAGAGAAGAGAAAATATCTCATCTTAACAAATATTACTATTAATAACTTACAAATGTCATAGCTTCGTTTTTTTTTTTCATCTTTATCCTTCTTTACTTTTCATTCAATTAACTTATTCTTTCATTTCTTCACCTCTTTCCCTCAACTTTTCATATTGTGTCTCTTTCTCTTTTTATCTAATCATGTGTTGTCCTTCATGTCCTAATTCATTATTTCTCTCATCTCTATTTTTCTTCCTTACTTTCAATCCATCCATCCATCCATCCATCCTTCCTTCCTTCCTTCCTTCTTTCCATCCATTCTTGCTTGCCTGCTTCCTTCTTTTCTTTCGTCCTTTCTTTCTTTCTTTCTTCCTTCCTTCCTTGCTTCCTTCCTTCCTTCCTTCCTTTCTTCCATCCATCCATTCATCCATTATTTCATCTTCATAATTATTTTTTCATTCATCTTTCCATTCATTCATCTGTCCTTCATGTTTTCCATCCAATATTACTTGCTTCCTTCCTTCCTTCCTTCCTTCCTTCCTTCCTTCCTTCCTTCCTTCCTTTCTTGCTTTCTTGTTTTCTTTTTACTTTCTTTCTTCCATTCTTCCTTCCTTCCTTCCTTCCTTTCTTTCTTTCTTTCTTTCTTTCTTTCTTTCTTTCTTTCTTTCTTTCTTTCCTTCCTTCCTTCCTTCCTTCCTTCCTTCCTTTCTTCCTTCCATCCATCCATCCATCCATCCATCCATTCACCCTTCCACCCTCGTATACACCCCATCCCACACTTTCCTCCTCTTGCTCCGCCCATCAAATCCCTCTCCTTCCCTATAACAATACTAATTCTCGTTCTTTAATTGCACCGTGAAATTGAAGGGCGTGGGAGTGATGAGGCGAAGGGCGGCGCCCCTCGCTACCCTTACCTTGACGCAGGACGCCCCAGCACTGGCCCTCTGATTACCTTGAATTAATAACACGTACGCTAGAGTTCCTTATGGCGGTCTTCTCTCCCTCGCTCTATCGGACATCTTAGGAGAAATACAAAGGAATACAAAGGAAAGCCAAACAGCAACAGACCTCTTGGTTCTTTCGAGGCTGTTTGGTAAGGAGGAAGAGGAGGAGAAGGAGGAGGAGGAGGAGGAGGAGGAGGAGGAGGAGGAGGAGAAGGAGGAAGAGGAGGAGGACAAGGGTGGTGATAGAGAAGCTTCCTTGTTTTTTTTTTCCAGTTTTATACTTCCTACCCTTTCTTCTTTTCTTCTCTCTCCTATCTATTTTCTTTGGGTTAGTGCTAGCATTAGTGGTAGAAGTAGTAGTAGTAGTAGTAGTAGTAGTAGTAGTAGTAATGATAACAACAATAATAATGACAACAACAATAATAATAATAGTAATAATAATAATAGTGATTATAATGATAATAATAATAATAATAATAATAATAATAATAATAATAATAATAATAGTAGTAGTAATAATAATAGCAATAACAATAACATTAATGATAATGATACGGTAAAACAACAAAAAAATACGAAATAAGACCCGAACTTCCTATACCTCTCACAATACACACAGAAAAAAAAAATAAGCACAACAATGACAACACACAACATGTATACACACACACACACACACACACACACACACACACACACACACACACACACACACACACAACAAACACATCAAACAACAAACATAACACAACACAACACAACACAACAGCAATGACAACACCCATCATTCAACACCACCCACCCTTTCCATCCCTCGCTTCACACCCCCACTAAAAAATCAATCAATAACTGACCACCAACCCTAAGCACGATTTTTACTCATCCTTTTCTGCATCACAATTTTTCCCCTTGGTATTTTTTATTCTTTGCCTCACACGCTTGTAATCAACAGTAACCGTTAACTTTCCCTTAAAGCTAATCAATTGTGCGCCGGTCGCCTTGAAACAATACACCGCTGATCGCCTTACCGCGCGGAGGGAAGGGAAGGACAAAAAAATACGGGACTAGAACAATGACAACGTATGGCATATGGCGAGTGGGCTTAGCGGGGGTAGGAGGAGGAGCTGGGGGTTCTGACTGAGAGGTGGGGTGATGAAGGGGGTTGGTTCAGAGGGGTTGGTTTAGGGGTTCAGGGAAAGGCAGGGACAGCGAAGGGATGGTGATAAGAAAGGGTAAGTTGGAAGTAGATGAAAGTACATTGGAGATAAGGAGATAAGTGTTTAATAGAGAGAGAGAGAGAGAGAGAGAGAGAGAGAGAGAGAGAGAGAGAGAGAGTGTGTGTGTGTGTGTGTGTGTGTGTGTGCTAGGATGTCGTCACGTGACTTCCTCGTTTAAGGTTTCTAGAGAAGGAGGAGGAGGAGGAGGAGGAGGCAGGGTAAGAGTAAGAGTAGGAGGAGGAGGAGGAAGAGGAAGAGAAGGAGGAGAAGGAGGAAGAGCAGGAGAAGGATGAGGAGGAGAAGGAGGAGGAGAAAGTAGTAGTGAAACAGGAGGAGGAAGTAAAATAACAAAGAAGCATAAGATTCATAACAGATAAGCCTTGAACAGCTGCATCACCTGTCAGATAAAATTCAAGAATAGTAAAGAAAAAAAAAGGTAAAGAAAGAAACCAGTGTAGGCAAAATGTTCGTCAAGTCATCATGCTTCACCCAATGGACCCGTCATCATTTCCCGCTCGTGTCTGATTTATTACTTTGCATGAATTATCCGTCAATTTTTTCCCACCCCCGTCAGTCATACAGAAGTGCGGCGCTTTGGTAATGGTCTATTGTGACTAACGTTAATTGCAGGTAGAGTTGGCCCGCTGTTAGGTATTTCTTTTTAGCGCTTTGTTAAGATGACATTTATAGATGTTAATAACGCGCGTCGTAAAGGGAGTGGTGATCGTAAAAACGAGTCACAAAGCAACGCACCATTGTCCGCTTTGATTTGTGGATTACATTATGAGGTGAATGACGACGGGTTTATACGACACACCTGCCTTGCGCGACGCCAATGAATGTCTTCTCAATCCACCTCAAGGGCATCAAGTGTGTGTGTGTGTGTGTGTGTGTGTGTGTGTGTGTGTGTGTGTGTGTGTGTGTGTGTGTGTGTGTGTGTTACCGACCCCCAGCTGTCCCGACATAGGTAGATATGGAGGGGGAGCAAGGAGGAGGAGGGTAGGAGGAGGAGAAGAAGAAGAAGAAGAAGAAGAAGAGGAGGAGGAGGAGGAGGAGGAGGAGGAGGAGGAGGAGGAGGAGGAGGAGGGAGGAAGGATGGAAGGCCAGAAGGGAGAGGCGCCACTGCTGGGAACTGCGTAAGGAAGTCACCAATTTTGTTATTGAATTATTATGTAATGAGACACGAAGTCGGCCTGTCTGGGTGCGGGAAGACCAGCGTGATGACCCTCGATCGCCATCACGGCCATTACACGCCCGCCCCGCCCTGCCCTGCCTCACGCTGTCTCACGCTGCCGCATCCTACCTCACCCTGCCTCACCTTACCTCACTCTGTCTCATCTTACCTCACTTTGTCTCACCCTGCCTCATCCTACTTCACCCTGCCTCACTCTGTCTCATCTTCCATCACTCTGCCTCACCCTGTCTTACTCTTGCCTCATCCTGCCTCACCCTGCCTCAACTTGTCTCATCCTACCTCACCTTGTTTTACCGTTCCTCACCCTGCCGTGCTTTATCTCACCTTGCCTCACCTTCCCTCACCCTGTTCCACCCTATCCCACCCTGCCTCACCCTGCCTCACCTTACCGTGCTCTGTTTCATCCTGCCTCACCCTGTAGTGCTCTGCTTCACCTTCCCTTTGTTAGCGTCGATCCTCACAGCCTCATTTATGTTTAGCAATTAGTTCTTCCCTTCACTGTGCCTTTCCAATCAAGAACAGTGCATAATGGAAACAGGAGGAAAGGCGTCGCTGCAATTCAAATCACTCCTATATTCCCTCTAATTCTCCCACTTTATTCATTCATTCCTCCACTTCTCCACTCCTTCGCTCCTCCAATCCCCACTCACCCACTAAGCCACCCATTCACTCACCCAACACTTGCCACGCGGGGATTATGAAGGGCAGCGTGGACAGTAGCGTGAGGAGGCCCGATAACCCCCATCTGGAGGCCGCCCCACCACGCCACAACCAGCCTCACCCTGCCTTGCCTTGCCACTGTCCACCCCAACCAGACCCGCCCCACCCTGACCAGTCCCGCCCAGTCCCGCCCTGCCCCGCCACTCCTGCGCCTCATGAACAGTAACGCGCGAAAACCAGCCAGGCGAGGAGACAGATTACCTCCCCCTTGTCAGAACCTGGTCTTCACCCACCCCACCCCCATCCAACTACCCTCACTTACCACCACCTCGTCCTCTCTCTTCCTCCTGGCTAGTGTGACCACCGGCAGTTCGCTTGAGGACCTCACGAGACCACCAGCGTCCGCATTATTAGACAACTGGAAGCTTTTTTTTCGTTCTTTTTTCCCCCTTACTTCCTTTCAGGGATTAATACCCACCTACTCCGTGCTTAGCCGCGATCTCCCACACAAGGATCCAAGGTGAGAGGAGGGAGGGAGAATAATGCATGAGAAACACAGATGAGAGAGATATGAGGGAGAGAAAGAGGTATGGGAGAAAAAGAAGAGACGCAGGAAGAGAGGAAATAACTAGTGAATGAGGGAAAGGCAAAACAGAGAAGACCTTAGTGCATATAGATGAGGCAGGGAGAGAGGAAGGAGAGAAAAGAGAATACATGATAAAACATATAGGGAGAGTAGAGCTAGAAGTGTACATATGTGAGGCATGGAGGAGGAGGAGGAGGAGGATAGAGTTGAAACAAGGGGTGAGAGGAACATTCAGATGAAGACACTGATGAATGAGACTGGAAGAAAAGCAATGATAAAGGAGTAATGAGAGTAAAAAAGAGATAAGACCAGTTTTCGATGCACAGAGAGGAATGAATGAGAAAATATACAATGAAGGACAGAGAAATAGAGGAGAGAAGACATAGGGAGGAAAGGGAAAGTAGGATGATAAGTAAAGAATGAGACGGAAGGAGTGCATAGTTGTGGAGGAAAGATAGAGAAGAAAGAGGATAGACAAGAAACAGAGGAGAAACAGAGTAAATAAGACCTTGGTGGTAAGACGGTGCGAGGTGGGAAGATAATAGGGATAAGTAAATAAGGGGTAAATTAAGAGACGGAATAGAGATTTTTGCGTGTACAGTGGAGGAAGAAAAGTCAAGGGAGAGAGGATATAATAGAGTGAATGGAGAAGAGAGATATGACATTGACAGGTGGCAGAAGACAAGAGAGAGAGTAAAGTAGAGAAGAGGAGAGCGTAGAGGGCACAGGTGAGACTCGGGATGGAGAGATACAGTGAATAAAGGAGAGAAGATGTGGACAGGCAGACAAGAGAGAGAAGAGAGGTAGTAAGGGAGAGACGCAAGAAGAGGTTTCGGGAAGCACAGATGAGACGGAGGGGAGATACAATGAATGAGGGAGAAATAAAAGAAGAGAGGACTTTGACAGGAGACAGAAGAGAGTAGAAGAGTAAATAGTAACGGGGAGTGGTTCCGGGGCGTACAGGTGAGGCGGGGAGGGGACAGCAACTCACTTCACACCTGGCCGTCATAAAACCAGTCTGTGCACGCGTTGACGTATTCCGCTTGACTCGTAAAACCAGTTGGCAATTTATGCGAAACTAAAACCTGTATATTTTATCCAAAAATTACATGTTCATAATGTGTGAAGCAACGATATTCTAGTTTATGGCCCATAAAGGGATTTACTGCGCGTTTCAAAGGAATATTAAAACAAGTAATACCAGGAGGAAAAACACGCCAATTTTTGAGGCTTCAACAGTACACCTTGAGCTCCCTCCTCCTCTTCTTCCTCTCCCTCCTATTCCTCATCCTCCTCTTCCTTCTCCTCCCGTGAGAATCTGGCCTCCTACTACCAAAAACCCGAGCCCACACCAAGCACCTACCCCACCCTCACCCCATCCACCCCACCCTCACCCCCACCTGACCTCTCTGTTATCATTTTATCTTCATTCTTGTTCTTATATTATGCCATCGAACTCTTCCCATACTCCTCCATTTCCTCCTCCTCCTCCACCCCTTCTCCTCCTCCTCCCCCTCCCCCTCCTCCACTACACATTACAAAAAGGCCTCAAATCATCGAATGGCGTAGCAGGTGGTGAGGGAACCTTGCTATTTGAGAGGTTCCTTGGTCACCTGTCACCCAACACTCCACAGGGACGCAGAAGGAGGAGGAGGAGGAGGAGCGAGGGAGGGAGGGAGAAATAAGAGAAAGGTGGCAAAGGAAAGGGGAAAAGAAGACAACCGCAGCTCATCAAGAAAGAACACCTTAGACACTGCTCTCTCTCTCTCTCTCTCTCTCTCTCTCTCTCTCTCTCTCTCTCTCTCTCTCTCTCTCTCTCTCTCTCTCTCTCTCTCTCTCTCTCTCTCTCTCTCTCTCTCTCTCTCTCTGCACCTGCTTTCTTAAGGCCTCGGGATAAGGTGACTTCAGGATGCGATAAACATTGTTATTTTTTTTCTTTATTCTCTTTTTTTCGGGAGGATGTTTGTGGGCTAATCTCTCTTGCAACACCACT
>NC_059303.1:3152859-3177859 GCF_017591435.1 Portunus trituberculatus
GGAGGAAGAGGAAGAGGAAGATAAGGAACGGGACAAGAAAATGCAGGTGTGACGTCTGTGGTTAGTTCAGTCCCCTACCTTGACCTTACTCACGGTTTCCTTCTTTCTCCTCCTTCTCCTCCTCCTCCTCCTCCTCCTCCTCCTCCTCCTCCTCCTCCTCCTCCTCCTCCTCCTCCTCCTCCTCCTCCTTCACTTTTATGCTCGATTTTAAGTCTTTCTTTTATTATTATTATTATTATTAGTAGTAGTAGTAGTAGTAGTAGTAGTAGTAGTATCATCATCAGCATCAACATCATCATTATCATCATCATTATCACTATCATTACTACTACTACTACTACTACTACTACTACTACTACTACTACTGCTGCTGCTGCTGCTGCTGCTGTTGCTGCTGCTGCTGCTGCTGCTGCTGCTGCTGCTGCTGCTGCTACTACTACAACAACTACTACTACTACTACTACTACTACTACTACTACTACTACTACTACTACTACTACTACCCCTAGCATTGCAGCAACAACAGTAACAATAAGAGCGTCAGTAACAACAAAAAGTAGTGATGGTACCAGTAACCTATCATGATATTGCTAATATTTATACTAATACATACGCATACTCGCCATACTTAAGCCAGCCATACTGCATACACACACACACACACACACACACACACACACACACACACACACACACACACACACACACACACACACACACACGATTGTGGTACTTGAAGTTGTTTTATTGATTGACGACATTGATTCTGCAGCAGCTGAGTGGAGTAACCTGAGGAGAGAGAGAGAGAGAGAGAGAGAGAGAGAGAGAGAGAGAGAGAGAGAGAGAGAGGGAGAACTTACATCCTAATATAATCTAACACCATTTATTTGCATTGATTTATAAGGAAACACTATTGCAGCATTGAAACTAAACAGGCGGGTAGATCATGAGTTCTTTTACTTCGATGCAACTAATAATGCAATGATATTAAGAATAAAGTATTGTTCTTTTTTTTCTGTTTTTTTGCTTTTTACTCTTACTTTTACTTTAATGTTAATTGATGTCAGGTTTATAAGTAATAATTTTACTCATTGATTTTATTTCCCTGCTTTTGTCATTTTTTTTTCACGTTGAGTAGGCCGACTGAATAGATAAAAAAGGAGAATTAAGTTTCCACTAAGTTTATGCCCTCCTCCTCACTGTTTTTTTTTTCTGTCTTTGTTCCTCTCACACACACACACACACACACACACACACACACACACACACACACACACACACACACACACACACACACACACATCCATACACTCCCATACACCTTCCTGCTCTCGACGCACTTGCTCCATACCTTTCTATGGCCTCACACGGCCCTCTCTTCCTCTCGTGCCTCCATTCCCCTTGTCCTTCACCCTTCTCTTGGATATAAAAGGGAATACTGCCTTCAGGTTATTTGCGAGAATCTTCAGCTATAAATCCCTACAGCCGGGGTTCATCTCGGGAGGCGCGGGAGGAATCCCTCTGAAGAATCCCTCCCAGTCCTGAGAATCACGTTGTGGAATCTGAACACTCGACTTAACAGCGGTGGAGTGGCAGTGGTACAAACGGGCTCCGCCGCCTTACCGCGTCCCGTTTTCCTCCCGTCCCCTCATCCTCCTGGGCAAAGATGGCGTGGCTTTTTATGGACAACATAAAGCTGCCACCTCATACTGGGTCAGGGCGAGGCCGGCACCGGGACGGCATCACTGGCAACGCTGCGTAAGGCCCTGCCGAGGGGGTGTTTCCCGTCCCCAGTTGGCAACAGCGACAAGGACTCAGACAAGAGGGGCGGTGTCGTTTGATTCTATTCACCAGCAGCGTTTTGAGAGCTCCAGATCTCCGCTACGTTTCCGAGGCCTTGTTGCATTATTCAATTTGTTCCAGCTCCTGACAGACTCAAAGTCGCCTCTATGAGGAGGAACATAGCGGCTGGCGGCGTGTTGGGTCCGCAGTGTTTAGCTGCGCCACGGAATATAATTAGGTAAGTTTTCTTAAAGGATGAAGAATAAAAAGTGCTGGAGTTTCTACAGGGTTGAGCATTGTTGAGAATTGTCTCAATTTCATTTGGCAGTCTTTGATGCTTTTCTGTTGATTATGGGGACAAGAGGCTCAGAAGGAGACTGCCGGAGGCAAGATGATACCCGGCGGCGCCTTCTCCAGCCTCCTCACTGCCGCCGCCTTTGAATACTTTCTTCCATCCTGAGTGGGCTGCGAGGGCAGGGAGGAGGAAGGGGCCTCGGTAAGCACTCTAGCAGTAGCGGCGACATGTGTAAGTGGAGACTTCTCTCTCCAGAACTCACTGTTCTCTGCTATCAAAGGTCCGGGTACTGGACGCCTCTTGGAGTGGGGCGATGCTCAGCCTGGAACGCACCGCCAGTTCTTCTGCCGGGACCTGATCAACCGTGGACCTGACGATCTGACCAGACGAGTCATTCCTGCCGGTGTGTGAAGGAATGTCCTCGCTGCCTTGAATTAGATATTTACGCATTAATGATTCTACATTATCTTCATGCTCCTTAACTCCGTCCTCTTCCACCCCCGAGGGCCTCCCCACTAACCCTCAGCTAACACCTGCAGTGGCATCCCACAGACGCCCCAGGCTCGTCGCTCCGCCGCCCTTTTCTTACTGCCATGATGCTTTCACTCGCCTTCCCTTGTGTAGCTCCTCCGCCTCGGCGCCTCGGAGGGTGCTTCGGTCCTCAGGCTCAGACAAAGATTTAAAACACAAAACGCATTGTGTTTATGCTCCATCAAGATCAAAGGAAGTACATCGAGGCCTCAGATGAAGAGTAGTGACGCCATCGAGCGAAGATGACCACAACTACCACCACCACCACTTCCTATTTCTTCCTACCCCGAGGAGGGAGAGAGGGAGGTAACACTCACAAGTTCAACCTGTGCGTTTGTGTGTGGGCGTGTCCAAACTCGCTCATCGAAGTGTGGCTGAGTATCTGACAACAAACGAGGCATTTCTTTTACTCTATTCTCACCCTCGCCCTCACCTCCTTTGGTCTTCCTGCCTATGGATATCGCGGTGACGCCACACACGCACCATCAAGGGCCACCGACACAATAGTCTGCTCCTCTCCTCCCTCCTGACGCACATTCTACACCTGCGGGAAACTAAACTCGAGGAACTACCCGGTGGAAGGTGGTTATGTGGTCTGCTTGGAGGAAGTTTGACGAGCGTTGTGTGTTTGGATGGAGAGCATGATGGATAAGTGAACCAACTCAACCTAATTCTTATCATCTGTGGATTGATTCGACACGCTTTACGAATGACACGTATGATTCACACACTCTGTTGTAGAAGAGCAAAAAATTAATAGTTTTCAGCACTAAGGAAGTGTTTGGAGAGCGGGAGTGTGTGTTTCGTGCTTGGCTGTCTGTATCCGTGTGCTTATCCTTTGTGATCTTGTTATTGCAGTCACTGGTGATGGTGCTGGTCTCTCTCTCTCTCTCTCTCTCTCTCTCTCTCTCTCTCTCTCTCTCTCTCTCTCTCTCTCTCTCTCTCTCTCTCTCTCTCTCTCTCTCTCTCTCTCTCTCTCTCTCTCTCTCTCTCTCTCTCTCTCTCTCTCTCTCTCTCTCTCTCTCTCTCTCTCACACACACACACACACACACACACACACACACACACACACACACACACACACACACACAACACACTCACCTCTCTCTCTCTCTCTCTCTCTCAGCAGCCTCCCTCACCCTTCTCCAGGCAGTCTTTGGGGGGCCGCGAGGAGCCGGGCGTGCCTCCTCGTGCTGCTGGAATACGAACAAGCCCTCAAGGGTCCTCGGCCTCCAGCAGAACAAAGGTTAAGCAATTGTGAAAAAACGACTGCAATGACAGAATCGTCGGAGTGAATGTCTTTGATGTCAAGGGTGTCTGAGAACTCTGCCTCCAGTCACACGTGTTCCAAAGTTTTTTTTTTTTTTCATATCTTTCTTTGTCTTGTCTTGGTCTTTCTCTTTCTCTTTCTCTTTCTTTCTTTCTCTTTCTCTCTTTCTCGTTTTTTTTTCTTTGTCATAATCTAACATTGCGTTCACTGAGTTTCTTCTTCATATGTGATTCTCTCTCTCATTCTCTCTCTCTCTCATTCTCTCTCTCTCTCTCTCTCTCTCTCTCTCTCTCTCTCTCTCTCTCTCTCTCTCTCTCTCTCTCTCTCTCTCTCTCTCTCTCTCTCTCTCTCTCTGCTTCTCAGTTCTCATAAAGATCAATTTGGTCTTGAATTTTCTTTTCCTCTTTTATTTCAATGTCTCTTTCCTTCTAAATCTCAATGTTGTGATTGTCTTCCACCTTCCCTGACACTTATGATGATCAATTCTAAGTTTCGCCTTGGATTGTTTGCCTAATTTCCTCTCTTATTGGTTAATTTTCGCCTTAGAGTTCATACGTGGACTAATTAAGCTTTCCATCCTTCCCTCTTTCCTCTACACGAGTTCATGAGAGTGGCAATAGAGGGCGACGACGAGGAGTGACTGACGGAAGTGCTTCTTTGCTTCTTTGCCGACACGTGTGCAAGTCCTCTTCCTCCTCCTGCTCCTCCTCCTTCTCCTCCTCCTCCTCCTCCTCCTCCTCCTCCTCCTCCTCCTCCTCCTCCTCCTCCTCCTCCTCCTCCTCCTCCTCCTCTTCCTGTGTTCTCTTCATTTTCTTAGTTTTTTATTCTTTCTTTTTACTTCTTCGTGTATTTGTTTTTTTTTCTAATTGATGTTGTCGTTGTTGTTGTTGTTGTTATTGCTTTCTTTCTTCTTTTTCTTCTCCTTTTTCCCTTTCTTTATCTTTCTTCTTCCTTTTTTTCTTCTTTTTCTTCTTCGTCTTCTTTTTCTTCTCTTTTTCTTCTTCTTGTTTCTCCTCCTCCTCCTCCTCCTCCTCCTCCTGTGGCAGTCAAGGGTTTTCCGTGTTTCTGACGGAGTGAGTGGCAGTGTCATTGTTCTTGCAGGTTCGGTTCTGGTGGTCGGCTCGGTGGAGTCTCGTGGGTTTGTTCTCCGTGTTTTTTTTTATAATAACAGTTGTTCTTGTTATTTCTTTCAATTGATTTTTTATTTCATTCAATTCAAAACGGGCAGAAGCAAAATGAAGAGTGTTATTTTTTTTATTGATTCCCTGAGGGAACAATAACTACGTCTATTTAATCGTCTTAATTTGGATAAGCATTAAAGGTTTTCTTGACATCCATAAGAATCTTGAGATGACACAGATGGGAGGCACATGTCACAGGAAGAATGAATGTCAAAGAAGAGTGATGTTTAGATTCTCTAACGACGATTTGACGATGATTTAGTTATAAGCGAGGCGTTGTTGTGCATTTGTGGGTCTGCGCGGCGCCGGGGAAATTGGTGAAGACGCCTTGGATCAACCGAGGCGAGAGAACGAGGTGGAAAGCCATGGAAGCGAGGCCGTGGAGTGGTGGTGGAGAGCCGTGGTCCTCGCCGCTCCCTCGCCCTTCAAGTCCTCCTTCAGCGTCGAGTGATAGCATAGAATATGGGGGTTGAGGAGTCACCACCTCCGGTCACGGGCTTTTTGATGTTTTGTTTCTCTAATTAGCTATTCTTACATGAGCACTTTACTTGTAGTGCTTTACTTGTGGGAAAAAAAATATCCTTTGACTACTAATTAGGAAGGCAGGGTCGTGGCAGCACAAAGCAAGGCGGTTCTTTGCCCTCAACTTGGGTGCTCCTCAGAACCCTAGCGGTCGCGTCTTCTACACTAATTATGTGGTTGATTAATCTTCAAGTGCAGTTATCCTCGGTTTTTACGTTCCTCTTTATTTTTCGTGTGTGCGTTAGGCCTCTCAAAGTTTTCTCCTTGGAGAGGACTCGTGTCGCGGGCGTGAGGGTCAACTGGACCATTGTATCAGCTGCCTGGTGAGATGGCAGGACTGGAGGCGCCAAGTCCTGCGGCGAACCGTCGTGTTTTCGAGGAGGAAGCGGCGGTGGGCTTATCTGTAAAGGACGTAGTTATTTTCAAGAGGTGGAGTCGTCGTGACGAACGTGACGAATCATAGTTTCTTTTACATTTGTATAATTCCTGAGGTACCACTGCGCTGCATTTCACCACCCGAACCAAACCTGGCTTAGAAGCTGCCGGTAATAGGAGACTGCCGATCCTCCAGCTTGCCACCGTCCTGTGCAGGACTCTGGAGGGCCCCAGCCACTCTGCTACTGCTGCCCTTGTGATGCCAAGCCGCGCATTCTTGGCGGTCACTCAGGCATTCTTGTAGGAGTCCAGCAGCGGTCAGGTGACACGCTTTGCTCCAGCGTGTACCATGTAGCCTTGATCCATATGACACTGCCCCTCTTGACGCGGTGTCCGAGGTGTTAACCAACAAGGGCCCCGCGTCCCGTCACTCAAAGGATCACCGCTCCTTCCACCCGCAAATTGAGAGCCGAGTTTTAGTGTCCACACCTCTTCCTCCGCCACATTGTCACATACAGACAGTGTCACAAACATTGACGCAGAGCCATCACAGTGTGGCATGCGGCGGTCCTCCTGTCAAGTCCTGCTTGTCGTCAACATGGTGCACACCACATGCTGGCTGGCGAGTATTATACAACCCATGTCACTCTAAGTGTTGCCATGAAGTGTATTCTTCCATCTTTATTTAACAAACTTAAAGCTGGGTCAAGAGGCCACTCGGAACTTGTTAAGAATGTCACAGACGCCGCCACTAACTCCCTCCATGATGTGTTCTCCGTAATCAATGGGCGCCAGCCACGGGACTGCCCTTCCCTCCCTCCTCTCCTTCTTTCCTGTGTTCCTTCTGCCTTGGCTCTCCTCAAGAACCATATTACAAAGGAAATCAATAAATTTGGTGTATATGTATCAGATTCTACCATATAATCTAATTAGGCGGCAGCACCTCGTCTCCACCGCCCAGCCGAGCCGGAATACAAAGGTCGGGAGGCGAGAGGGCGAAAGTTTGACACATCGTTCACATTTTGCTGGTCGGAAACGAAAAAGAATAATCAGAGATCAAAATTGGAAGTGAAATGTAGTGAAGCGCTCTTGTGATTCCTTTGAGGCCAACGGGTTCACTCCTCCCTCCTTCACCAGGTAGTACCGGGGCAGGAGGAGGAGGAGGAGGAAGAGGTGATGGTGGTGGAGGAGGAGGGGAGCACATCAAAGCGTCCGCCACCACCCTTACTACAGTCACCAATTGTTTCTTCTGTGTCCCATTGTCGCTGGAGCACTCTTCTGCCCGCGTTGAGCTCACGTTCAAAGGATTTCAAACTCCACTAGGCCAGAGACACGAATCCTCGGAGTTGTTTTGTTTAGGCCGTGAGAGTCAAGGGTTTGTGAGAGGAGGAGCACGCGCCCTACCTCACTCCCTTTCCTTCCGCCTGCTCTCACCGCTCTGTACACACCCCATACACACGCCCTCCCCGCATTCCTTTACACGCTTTTACACGCTTGCAGGACACTTGCTTACACACACACACACACACACACACACACACACACACACACACACACACACACACACACACACACACACACACACACACACACACATTCTTTGAAACCCCCAACACACACTCTTAAATTTACGTTACATTATTTTTTTTTTTCATAACCTTATTCAACTCATCATCCCTTTTTCTTCCTCCTCTACCCCTGCTACCCCTGTTTTCCACCCTCTTACTCCTCTACCACCTTCCCATCCCCCCCTCCATACCAAGTCACCGCCACAACATCCCCAAAACGTTAATTACATCTCCCAAAACGGCCGGAAGTTCTTTTATCACGTGTTGATTGATTGCTCGTCCACGTGGTGCCTTTTTTCCCTCCAACTCCTCCCGTTCGTGATGTCCTTTGTGTGCCTGGAAGAGGAAGGCCACGGCGCAAAATATTAATCCTCCACGGCACTATATATGACCCCATACATGTGTCGTTGTAGGGGAAGGGGGACGAAGAGGAAAAGAATATAGGGCAAGATGAAGAGAAGCTCGTAAGAAGGAAGAAAGAGGATTATCAGAAGGGCAAGAAAGAGGAGGAAGAATGGGATATGGGAGGGAGAATTAGGGGGAAGATAGTTTGGTGTAGTAAAGAGGAGAAGAAGGAGAGTGAGTGAGAAGCAGTTGGAGTAAGAGAAGGAGATAAAATAGAAAATGGATATCAATAAGTATAGTTCTCCTTTCCTTTTTATTTACTTATTTTTTTTGTCTTTAGTTCTTCATACTTGTTCTTTTATTTTTCTCATTTCTCTTTTCATTATTTTTTTTTTCCTCTTTAGTCTCCTTCCGTATGCACTTGTTTATATAATAGTCTCTACACATTACCTCGTCACGTTTTCCGATTCGTTTCGTAACCTCTTAGAAACTCCACACAATATATATACGCACGTGAAGTGATATTTCTCTCTCTCTCTCTCTCTCTCTCTCTCTCTCTCTCTCTCTCTCTCTCTCTCTCTCTCTCTCTCTCTCTCTCTCTCTCTCTCTCTCTCTCTCTCTCTCTCTCTCTCTCTCTCTCTCTCTATATACCTCACACTAACTCACCTGACACACACACACACACACACACACACACACACACACACACACACACACACACACACACACACACACACACACACACACACACACACACACACACACACACACACACACACACACACACACACATTCTGGCCCAGTTGTGTAATGCCCGCAGATTAATCTTATCCCGGAGGTCACAATAGCACTCGCTCCCTTTGATGCTGATGGCTCCCCCCTCGACCCACACACGACCAGCCCCTCACCTTTATGTCTGGAGAATAAGGGAAGCCGCTCCATATTACCTGCGGTGGCTTCCAGGGATTTGTTTTGAGGGAAGAAGAATCATTTAGGTATTGGGCTTCGTCTCCTTTTGTCTCCTGGTAGTGGTGGTGGTGGTGATGGTGGTGGTGGTGGTGGTCTCAAGGTGAGTGAGTGACTGACTGACCGGGTGGAAGCGACTGTGCAGTGAGGCAGGTGTGTGTGTGTGTGTGTGTGTGTGTGTGTGTGTGTGTGTGTGTGTGTGTGTGTGTGTGTGCAGGTTGGATTTATTTAGCTTATCTTCCCTGTGGTTATTACTTTTTCCTCGTTGCATATTATCTCATCTTCGTGTTCTTGTTCTCGAATTTTGTTCTTCTTATTCTTGTTCCTCCTCCTCCTCCTCCTCCTCCTCCTCCTCCTCCTCCTCCTCCTCCTCCTCCTCCTCCTCCTCCTCCTTACGTAACATCATGATGCTCCTTCTTCCTCCTTGCTTACTGTGCCGTGTCTTGGCGCGGGGCGGGGCGGGCCGGGGCGGGGCGGACGTCTGGCTCGCCCGTCAGTCTGGCCGTGTTACTGTCCTGCCGTGCCCCGCTAACCCCGCTTTCCCAACGCCCTAGCAGCAGCAGTCACCCCGCCCACCCCGCCCACCCCACCCTCCGTCACATACCCGGTGGCTGATGTTGTCTGACAGTCTTCCCCAACCCCAGTAGCCTGTTAGCGTCCTCCCCATCCCTGTAGCTTGACTGGTCGCCCCCCCACCTCGCGCTCCGCCCCGCGTGCCCGCTCAGCAGCAGTAATCCTCCTGTGTGTAGGACGTGGCGGGGCGGGGCGGGGTTGGGTGGAGCGGGGTGGAAGGACGGGAGGGCAGGAGTGTGTGGGCGCGGGTGGGACGGGCCGCCGCCGCCACCATGATGCTTTGTTCTCTGACAATGACTCGACCTGAGATCACGGGTGTCCCTCCTCACCAATCAGCCTCATTTTGGGATCTCTTTCGACCCATATTTCCTTAATCCTTTGGAGAAAAATCCATAATTTCTCCTGAGACTGCGGCGGAATATTCCACATAATACACTTGAGGCTTCCTCGGTCCCTTCACTCAGCCACAATATCACTTATTTAGATCTTGACACAAAGGATCAAACCCGAAAGGATGCTCCGCGATCCCTTTGAACGCATCTGGCAACTGTCCGATCTCCCAGCCTTATTCTTCATTATGGTTGGCTAGGTGGGCCGAGGGTCACCTGACGGAGGCCTCGCGGTGCTCCAAACACGCCGCTACGTAACCCTGACGCAAGGACTAAAATCATGCGTCAGGCGGAGTCGTGGCATACCCCAGACTAATCCCCCGTGATGATATTAATACTCATTCTTTTGTAAAATGCAGTAAGCGACGGGGCCTTTTTAATATCCATTCTGAAGGCTGTGACCACAAAGCGGGTATGGCGAGTTGGGGGAGTCATTACGATACCTGGCCGTCCGGGACCAGCGCCGCCACACTTGCTCATCCTCTCAGGCATTTTTATGTGAGCTTTTCCCGTTTGTTTCACGACGGTCCGGCATTGATCTCTTGATTATATGCATATTGAGCGAACCGGCGGCCTCGTACGCATTCATCCACTTCTTTTGTGCACCTCAATATGGACGTGCCCCCCTGCCCCCCTTCCTGCCACCCATCGCCCTCACCCCGCCGCCCAGAGGAAGAAGGAGGTAAAAATACGAAACGCCAACCAAATTGATACACAGATGATGAGAAGGCGGCAGTACAAAACAACCTCCTTTTCAGTAGCTCGGCGGCGGTCACGGGCGTTGGAAATGAGGAAGGCAAGCGAGGCAGCCGAAGCAGGGGCGGGCTAGGTAGAGCGGGGAAGGGTGAGGAAGGACAGGGAAGGGTGAGGAGGGGAGTGAACTGTGGCCTATGCAACGCTCGCCCCGGGGGAATTGGCGCGCAGGTGTGACGGCAGGTGGTCTTTAGGGAATGTCTCAGGTGCGTAGGAAAAGGCAATGCAAACACGATTGAATATGAATACTGTAATAGAATAGAAGGAACAACTGGGAGTGATTTCATGCCATCATCTCTTGCTGTGGACGTGGGAGAAACACCAAGTAGCATTGTCCAGTCCTGCAAGTGGTCTACGAGGGTTCTATTAGACTCCCCACCTGGCCCACCTGCCTTTCTGAGTCCTGTTCAGCCCACTGACAGTCCAAGACCCCCGGGGAAGGGTGAAGGTGGTGGTGGTGGTGGTTGACGTGTAGTGCAGCTGACCCCCTTGAGAGACTGTCGGCAGGATCAGGTATCGCTTGTGTGATGTGCCGAGATGAACAAGATGCTGAGACGAGTTGAGATTTACTGCCGCTCTCCCTCACTCTCACACCACCACGACGAGTTGATGGCCGAGGCTTAGTGCAGGTAATGAGCGAGCCTGCTGATTGCATAGGTGTTGATTCCTCCTCACCTGCCTCTGATGTATCCCTCTTATTGTTTTCTTCTTCACTTTGCTGCGTTTGCCTCTGTATCTTGCGTGGCTTTTTGCTGTACGGGTTGTTGTTCATTCTCTGAGAAGTGTTTGTGCAAAAGATGGGGAAAAATGTTATTATATTGTTCATTTAACTTTTCTCAACAGTGTTTTTGTTTGTTTAAAGTTTTGTTTCCTCTTACAAATATTTATTTATCATCAAAGAGAGCAAGAAACTTAATATATATATTAATGACAAATTCTAGGAATTCTAGTCACTGAGTGCTCTATATATAAATAATATCAGCATGGGAAAGAGAAAGTTGCAAAATAGGATACAAGTAAGTCTTCCTTCCTTATTAAACTAAAGCTCAAACACACTATAAAAAAAAAATAGTATTCACGTGTGTTATTAGCGTCTTTGTGTTTGTGAAGAACTGGAAGTGTATCGGCAAGAGTAGCAAACATTTTACGATGCATAACTGAAATACACCATGGTAAAAGTAGTTTGAGAACCAGTGCGCTATTGACCACTTACTTATTTTTCTTTACATTTAGCATCGACTGTCCAACGTATCGCTAATGCCAAGAAAATACCATAAAAAGTGTATTGGAAGTAAAAGCACCATTACTTCCCCCTTACCGCCAGTAAAACCCATAGCAGCAGCCATAGTAGATTGGGGGTCGTTGTCATTATGGCCATGGTGGTGGTGGTAGTGGTGGCGGCGGCGGCGGTGGTGGTCGTTAGTGGTGGTGGTGACGACAGTGGTGAAGGAGGAAGATTGTATCCTCCTCTACGTCGCCTCCACTTGAGTCTCACATCAAAGGGAAGGAATAGAGGGATGCTGGAGGGTTGGGGGTAGTGGGGGTGTTACTTGAGGAAGCTACGGGTGCCAGAGAAACTCCTAAGGGTGTGGAGGGAAGGGGGGAATGAGGGAATGAGGGGTATAGAGGCACTTGGGAAGATGTGTTGGAAGTCTTTGAAAGGTAGAGGGAGGGAGGCTGCTGGAGGCGGCTGTGGGGACCCTAATTCCAAGAGTTTTAAGGGGGTAGTTAAGGATTGGGGGTGTGTGAAGCAGCCAAGGTGATGAGAGGTGTGAGAGTGGTGTGAGGAAAGGTGAGGGGGGAATGGAGTGTGAATAAGTGCGGTGTTTGGGGAAGGTCGTGCAGAAAAAATAATAGATAAGCATATAAGATAGTTGATATAGAAGGTAATAATTAGCTTCAAACATCAAACAACAATATATTTTCCCACATTATAGCTTAGACGTATCAAGACTTCATATTTTCGTATTGCTGTGTGTTGTTATCATCAAAATGACTAAATAAAGTTTCTCATTTTCCATGTGCGATATTCTTTAATGTGACAAAGAGAGAAAAGTAATGATAATCCTAAGCCATTACCTACATTTCTTCTTCTTGTGTGTCTATGTGCGTGTGTGAAATTCATGTCTTCCTTTTTATTTTGACGATGTTTACGTATTGTGTTCAGGTTCAAATATGTTGATGTATTGTAGTGTTTGTTTTATCGCCCTATGTATTGTTGTATTGCGTTTATTATTTTGCATATTATATTGTTTTATTGTTTTATTACCTGTATATATGTTTTTTTTCCTTAATCCTTTCAATACTGAGACACATTTTTTGCCTTGATTTTTGGGTAAGATCAGACGATTTTATTTGCAATACGAAGAGTCTATGGAGGTCAAAAGATTAATGACCAGAGTCTTCACTAGTCTAAACCCCACATAAGTTTTTGAAGCTGTATAAAACGGCCAAATAGTAGCCTGAAAGAATGTGAAAGCGCGTCATGGTACTGAAGAGATTAAAGGGACAAATGTAACTCTGGTCAGTAAAATATCTATCGATCTATCTGTGTGTGTGTGTGTTTGTTTGTTTGTGTGTGTGCGTGTGTTTGTGTGTGTGCGTGTGCGTGTGATGAAGGGAAATCTTATTAAAAAGAGAGAGAGGGAGAGAGAGCGAGAGCTGTCTCCTAGCATCCTCAGGTCACACGCTGTCTCGCCAACTATTTTAGACGCCTTTGTTTGGTCTCTAGATAATAAATTGTGTGAGGAGTTCGTCTGAGCGCGTGTTAAGCTGCCTCCGACTCCCATTACCATAATTACGCCCATGTTTCTGTACTGCCTCGTCGCCGCCTCCGCTCGCTAGTCTCTCACTCTTGCTTTCAATTTCGCCTCGTTGGTCACCTCCACACACCGACCTTCCTGAAGCCTGGCGGTGTTTGCGGTGGTGGAGGTGGAAGGAGACACGGATGATCTTAATGCGTCTAACACGTTTGTTGCCGCTCATGTTAAAGGACGATTAGACGCAAGGCTGAGAGAGGAGCTTTGTTAAACGTAAAGACTTTTCATATCTTGGTTTCTCTCTCTCTCTCTCTCTCTCTCTCTCTCTCTCTCTCTCTCTCTCTCTCTCTCTCTCTCTCTCTCTCTCTCTCTCTCTCTCTCTCTCTCTCTCTCTCTCTTTATATTTTAAACGAAGTGTGTGTGTGTGTGTGTGTGTGTGTGTGTGTGTGTGTGTGTGTGTGTGTGTGTGTGTGTGTGTGTGGAGTGGAGGTTGTTACTGCGGGTTTTTTTATGAGTAAGTGTTAATGGAAGTTATTTATGGCGTCAATGTTATCTTTTTCTCCGTTATTTCAATCTTTATTGTGAGATGACTACTAATACTGCAGCAGCATCAACCACCACCACCACCACCACCACCACCACCACCGCTGCCGCTGCCGCCGCCACCACACCTGGCCCGCGACAGGTGAGGCAGCCGGGTTACTACACTTTATAAAATATTAATTCAATAATCAGAGTTGGGGATGCGGCCCAGTGAAATATAATGCTGCGTAAAATAAAGATTCTATAACATGGTAACTAAATCTACCTGAAGGACGTGTTTATGCTTTAATGATGACGTAATTACTCGATTATTCACTGTGAACGGTGATTGGCTATTAAAAGAGATGTACACAAAAACATCGGCAGCCAATCAGAGGCAGTGATTAGACCATTTAGTTGTAAATTATCGTCTCAAAACACTGACGTATTATGTCGTAAATTATATATTTTCGCTGAAGGTAAATACATCGCTGCTCCTGAACATTGTCACGAACTGCGCCTAAGTAGACGGGCGGCTTGCTGTCAGCTGGCGACCAAGACGGCTGCAGCCCCTCGTTACCCACAACCACCCAATCTCACGACATGGGGCAATTAGGTGTCCTCAATCACCCTTCATTTAGCGGCAGATAATGAGGCTTTTCTCCCTACACGGACGGTTAAGGCTGACAATCTAGGTGATACACACAGCCGGAAATGGCCTCCTAGTGAATACCAAATCGGGCGAGAAGGCAGGTGCACCTTTACCCGCGGACACCTGGCTCGTATAACACAACTATCACTGCATAACCCCAAAGTGGCCGCCGCTCCGTGATTACTTGTCATTTTATCAACTTTAATCACCTGCTGCGCTAACGACTGTAAATTGTCATCGCATTACCGCCCCGCTGTGTCAATATAAACATGGCGATTCGTTTTACGTGTGTGTGTCTCCGCTGTCACAGAAAAAAAGCATCGATCGCTTCGCCCTAACGCGTCCATACCTCCGTTCATTACACTTTATGGGGAATGCAGCTGCTTATTTCCATCCCACGCAGCACAAGGAGGAAGGGAAACAAGCAAGACACCAAAGGAAAACAGTGTTGGGGATTCAGGATGACGGGCAGGTAGACTCAGCAGGTAAAATTGTAATCAGCGTCAGGGAGGAGGACGAGGCCGGGAGATCGTGTAGAGGCAACCGGAACTCAGGTGTGAGGTGAGCGGCGATCGGCAGGTGCATTATGGGAGGAGTGCGTGAGGCGGGCGACGCAGGGTGGTGGTGAGGAGGTGTGAGTTAGTGCCCTGCCGCACGCCACGCCGCCCCTCGCCACGCCAGGGCAAGGCAAGGCAAGGCAAGGCACAGAGGCAGGGAGACGACCGGTAATGCGTCCTCCGTAAATGAAAAAAGAAGAGAAAAAAGAGAGAAAAAGAAAACGGAATGTGGGAATCAGTTCCTTGCTTTCCTCTCGTGATCTGCCTCATGCCCCACCCTCTCTTACCCTCTCTCTATCTGTCTACTCCTACTATCCCTCCCCACTCCGCCCCCATTCCCAGTGTTCCACCTGAATCACCACTCGGAAAATTGACAAACCCGTGATATAACGAGCCCCGATTATGTAATTTGAGACAATAATAATGAATAATGGATGGCCACACGTTAATTAGATAAATAGCGTAACGATTCGGAGAGCAGTTAAAATTACCGAGCGATTTGATCATTATCTTTTCCGCTGCTGGTGTGGCGGAGCTTTCCCTCTCTCTGCCGTCTTGTTGTTGTGAATTATTTAGCGTGTCTCCCTCACTCACCCTACCGTTGCTGCTTTTCCTCCTTTTACCCTTCCAATCCTTTATGCATTTCCCAGTTATCATTTGCGGTTTTTTTTTTTTTTATTATTTGTATCGTGTTTCCTTTGGCTATTTTTCCTTGTTACTGCGTTTTTTGCTGTAACTGCCATTTTTTACTTCCATTTTATTTATTGTATTTCATGTAAAACACACACACACACACACACACACACACACACACACACACACACACACACACACACTTATATATAATTTATGCCTCATTTTCTGTATGCACAACATTTTTCTTACTGTCTTTGGAAGGCTTGTAATCACTGTGTTTCCTTTCTTGCAGGTATTTCAGAAAGGCTGTGGTAACGTTCGTCGGAAAACGGAGAGGGAACGAAGAAATGTATGTGAGAATTATGCAGTAAGGAATCCATCTTTGCGATATAGCACGTCCCAGTAATGTGAATATTTCCCGGTGAATGATTTCGGTGCATGAGATGGAAAGACTCAAAATGAAAGTCTTCTAAAGCGGTTTATTTTTCGGTCCTTCCTCGGTCAGAACTCCTTCACAGGATGTAAGGATCGTGTATCATCGTGTATCATCCCTGGGCGTGATGATTACCTTCATTAACGCTCTCATAAATTGTTGCGTCACTTATACTGTTGAAAGTTTCGCTGATGAACTCTCCTCTCCTACCGCCAAGTCTATTAGCAGCAGTGAGAACAACGTGTTTCGTATGCGTTGTCAGTCCCTCATCATGCTGACGCTAAGGATGACCTGCTCTGCATAGAATATAAGCCACAATGAGTTTAGTTTATTTAGTTTGTTTATTTAGTTTTAATCGAGAAGACAAATAAAAGACATATTAGTTTCCATAGTTATATATCAGGAAAATGAATGAACACTAACTGGCACCTGACTTAGAGGGAAAAGAAAGAAAGAAAAAAAAAGTGTTGCCAGACTTGTAAACAAAGCTATCTGAAGGCGGAAGGCGCAGAACAGGAAGGCAAGGTGAGAAAGACAGATTGGACAGGCAGCGAACCCTGTGGCGTCTTCATTAGGGCGGCGGGAAGACCTACGAGAAAGAAAACAGAGACATAATGTTAACTTTCGCATTGTTAATCTATACGCAGACACAATAAACAAGAGCGGGGGAAATAGAAAACAGTTTATATTATCGTAGTGACCATGACACCTGCACTGCGGAAGACACTAACATTGGCCACGAGTTGGAAAAAAAAGGAGAAAAAGAAAAAAAATCCCACATAACACTTAATTGCTACTTCACAAAACAATAATCAAGAAATGCTGATAAAGTTGGGCTATTCAAGTGAAGAGGTGTCTTTGTACTCATAATTTCAGTGTTCAGGTTGTAGAAAAATGATATATATAGAATCAGAAGTTTGATATTTTGCCACGTGGAAGGGATGAAAAATGGCGGAAGAAATTACAGTTTGAGTCAGGCAGCAGTCTTGATTGTAATTTTCATCGTTTTCCACCGCCGTGTCGCGCAAAAATTCGACATGATAAGGTGAAGGAAGCCAAGAAAAGATCGAAGAACGACACGGAAATAAAAGAAGACAGCCACTTGAAGAACTGTGAGACGATATATGAATGCATAACTTTTGTTGTTAGTAAGTTTTTCATGGTGAAATTTTGTTACCTGAATTGTAGTTGATGATTAACTAATTAACTCTGATGCTAATGTGAAGTGATTTTTTTTTTTTTTCCTTTTTTCAGTAGGGTACGGCTATACCATTAATCTTCCATCATTTTTCTTATCAATCTTTTATGAATCCGTACTTTTCTATTTAAGCTTAGGTGAATGTGGTCTGGTAATTCTGTAATCCGTTCATTATTTATAGATCAAATTGTATTCTGTAAATTTTAGATACGGAAAACCACCAAACAAAAGACAGTACTGTGTTGCGGATGAACGGAGGATATTCAGCATTTTTTCATACATTAATCTTTTTTTTTTCTTTTAGTTCTGTTTAGTTTTTAGTTTTTTTTTTCCCCAGGATCCTTTAAGTGACTCTCCAACTCCCTCAAGAGATTTCTGACTGACTTGCTGCATTTTTAGCGTCGGTTAAGCAGCTCGGTATTTACTCTTCCCCGAGTGACGAATTACAGGCTTCCTAGCGCCTCTTTTTTTCACTCTGCACCCTGAACCCTCCTCCTCCATCGCCACCTTCCTCCCAGCCACTTCCTCCGGCTCTCTCGCGTACGAAATGATTAAGTTTCACGGTAAATTCAGCGTTCAGTCTCGTGTTACCATTCTTGTATATTAATTTTGAGGCGTTTCCTTGGGTGTTGCTCAAGACGGGGCCGCCTCTGGGGCAGGTCTGGGCCACGCCTGCCAACCTCACCCGGTCACTCTGCACGAGGAAATGAGTCTAATTTAAGTAGTATCGATTCCTTTCTTCCTGTTAATTTTTACCTCACTATACTCAAAGAAGTCGAAAATTTTAGTGTATTTATTTATTAGGTTTGTCAGATAAGCAGGCAGAAGTACAGGAGGATGTGTGTAATGAAGGTGTTGGAGGGCCACGTTGGCAGCCCTGTCGGCGTCTCCTCGGAATGCTGGCTATGTGTTGAGATTAATGTTATTCAGCCTTACCCTCAGCAGTTATTAATTATGACCCCACTTTTCGCCAATGGTTCTTGAGTTTAGGAGCAAAAGCGCGAAAATATTTAACTGTCGGGGTATGCGAGTAAAGCTTCCTTCATTCCCACTTTCCTCGTATTCCACCTCCTCCTCCTCCTCCTCCTCCTCCTCCTCCTCCTCCTCCTCCTCCGCCTCCTCCTCGCAGCCCCCCAGTGTGACGCTGATGGCTGATAAGTTAGCTCCTCGTGTTTTCCTCGAGGGTCGCACTCTGTAGGTCAGGACTCACTCTTCTCCTGACAGTGGTGACCCAGATGAGGCGCTGGAGAAAATACTGACGAAGGTTTTGCTACTTGAAATAACGTGAGACTCAAAACACTAGCTAGATAATAAAAACACTTACTCGCTCCTCTCCCGACAAGTGAACCAGATGAAGCTGAAGAGGAAATAATAACGAAGGCTTTGCTATTTGAAAGACTACAGCGTGTAAGACTTAAAACATTAATTTGAATATTAATTTGAATATCTAAAATACTTACTTAGAATAGAAAACCTAAATATCAATCACGACTCGACGACAGTATTTAAGATTTCTTTAAAACACTAACTTTGATAGCGAAAACAAGCACAAAATACTTGAAATAGATAAAAAGAAGACGGTAAGGAAAAAAGGGATAAAAAACTCACACAGAAATTATCGAGGAAAAAATGTTGTTGGTGGAGGTAAAGGGTGAGGGAATACAAGTGTAAGCAAGAGGTGATGATGACTTTCTTGAAGATCCGCTGACGAAGGAACAAAATTGAGGGAAGATTTTAAGAGTAAAGAAAGTGGAGGCAATGATTAAGTACTTCACACTGATGGATTAATGAGATGTTAGTCATTAAACTTCATTAACTTGAGAGGCTTAATTGTATTTTTATTCTCAGCACTTTGTAGCTTTTCATTAGGTTCAAAACGGTTATAATTAATAAGGAAAATTAACTTAAGCCTTCTGTCAGTACATGTTAAAAAAATAATCCATACAATAATCATAAATGAATGAAAGTATTTAAGATCATAACAACACTTCCTCCCTAACAGATTCTAAGTACTCATCACGCAACACTAACTAAATTGATGCTAACAAGTAATTAGATTGTCAGATCATTACTCGTTGAATATTTTAATACGTATTTCTCAACTTTATAAATTCAAACATCTATAAAAACGTTTGTTGAAATGAGATAGGCAGCGTAACAAAGTATCTATATTCTTTTTTTTTCATGTGGTATGTGCGGGAAGGGAGGAATGTATGAAAGGGGGAGAACGAGGAATAAGTACAGGGGAGAATGGGAGTGCCTCAAGAAAAGAGAGACTGAGAGGGAGGGGAGGAGGAGGGAGGAAGCCAGGGTACCGAAGGAGTGAAGGTATGGGGGGAAGGAAAGGAGAGGGAGGGAGGGAGAATCTGAAGGGAAGGAGGGAGGGGAGAAGGAGGGTGTAAAGACCATCTTCTAAAGGCGCGCCAGACATTACCGTGTTCCTGGGCCACAGCTGGGGGGCGCGGGCGAGGCTAGCATACGATTTTGATTGCCGGCTGAGGGCGTGTGCATACGTAATGAGGCTACTGCAGTCGTAATGAGCTCAAAGTCTCCAGCCAAACTTTTCTCGTTTCTCAACCAGGATTAGCCAAGGGTGCGGGGACCTCTCTCCGCCCCGCCACCGCCTCTTTGACTATTGTGATCACCGCTGCCGCCACCAACACCACTACAACCACCACCGTCACACACACAAACGTTGCTCCCGCTCCCATTACATGCGGCGTTATGTCCTTTTTCAGGTGCCTTCTGCAGGAGGAACGAGGCGGTGAGGCCAGGCAGTGTGCGCTCCTCCTGGGTTAGCGATGTCCCCAACAGAAGTCCTTAATCCGACGAGTTTCTTTAAAGGCGCGTATTTTGGGTCCAAGTGACAATGGCGTGCGTGTTTAGTGTTGTGTTTGTCGTGTTTGTGCGACGGTGGTGTCCTTGGAGGCGCCGGCGAGCACAGGGCGACAGTGCGGTGGCGTGGCAGTGCTTGTGTAGGTGACAGTTCGGTGACAAGCAGTGGTCGGTTATTGCTGCTCATTCTACACATAAAGAAAAAGACATGATAAGCGATGTCTTTGTGTTTATAATTTTGATGATTTTGTTTTCACTTTGCATCTACAGATTCGTGGATCGACTCATAACTTGTGCCATTATTATTGAGTTGGACCACTTAATTTAGAATGCATTAAACTCATCCTACTATAACTTCACGCTGTAATAGATTTTCAGTATTATGACTATGAGGTGCCTCGGTATCAGCATTAGTACCGTCATTAATGCTAAATACCCCATTAAGTACTGTGGCGCAATAACAGTACGCAATTAACACGCATTACTACACAGTTTATGGCACAGTGACGTGAGGCAATCGTGGCGACGCAAAACACCCGCCAGTCACGCATCATTACCTAGCCTTTGTTCCCGCCAAGTGCCCAGGTGAAGGCTGCGCTGAGTGACACCTGGAGGGCCACGGAAAAACCACAGCCACGTGTCCATGAGTCGACACGTAAATGTACCCTGCGACCTCACCTCTCATCTAACGGAGGGGAAGGACGCTGTGTGCTTCCTTAACCTGACAAACTTCAGTTCCCTTCGTCGTGGTGTTGTATGACCTGACTGACCTCACACTTCACTGATGGTAGAAGAGATGTGGCCTAAACTTCTTTTTCTTCATCGTCTTCCTTCTCTTCCTCCATCATCATCCTCTTCCTCCTCTTTCCCCTCCTCCTCCTCTTCCTCCTTCTCTAGAGCAGAAAAATTCGGTGGCCCTTTTTGAGACATGACAACACGGGAACCTTTTGTGCGAGCGCCTCCTCCTCCTCCTCCTCCTCCTCCTCCTCCTCCTCCTCCTCCTCCTCCTCCTCCTCCTCCTCCTCCTCCTCCTCCTCCTCCTGCCATCAATCTCATATAAAATCGTGACGATTGATGTCATGTGGCGCTTTTTTTCCTCCCAATATATTTTTGTTACTGCTTCAATATTGGTCTTTTTCTCTCTTTTAATTGTGTCGCATTTTTTGTGTGTGTTGTAATTTGTCATGTTCATTTTTTTTATATTTTCATTATTGTTATCATTCTCATTCATTCCCATCGCGTTTCATTAATCATGTGTGGTGGAATTTGTGGTATGATGTATTTCCTTCACATTGGCTAGTGTTGTAGTTTGAGTAATGTGTGTGTGTGTGTGTGTGTGTGTGTGTGTAATTATTTACATTTTATTATTATAATTCTGATCACATTTTGATGGAGCGCAATTTTGTGTACGTGGACTCACAAATAGAGACAAATATTTCATGCATACATAGCTGCATACATGCATACATACATAAATATATGCATAATTGTATATATTTATACATGGTGAACTGAAAGAAAAACTCATTTAAACACATATTCATACACACACACACACACACACACACACACACACACACACACACACACACACACACACACACACACACACACACAGCCGGCATGTACACACTCATAAACCAACAGAAAATGGGAAACAATTCAAACACAGAACTCTAAGGAAAGCCGGAATTAAAGGAAAGTTGAACCTTAAATAAGCGAAGAAGCAGCAAAACCAATCGATTTCTAAGTAAGAGACATAGGATGATAATGGAAGCAAAGCGTAAAAAGGAAAAGGAAAACAGAAAATACAGATATAAATTCTCAGATTGCTATTCCTATTCTTACCATCATAAGCTACACCACCTAAACTAAGACAGAAAGGACAGTAAAGACGAAACATAGAGAAACAGTTAAATATATAAGGTCACCTACAAGAGTTCTTAGCTCACCATTCCAATACAAACGATCATTACCTTGCCTTACCTTCGTTACCTTTCCTCCCGGCATCGTTGAGCGCCTCGAGTCGCCGCCACGCACGTATAAAGAATGTAGCGGGAGTGTATGCAGATTAATATGGTAATGAAGTGGAATTTTGAGAAGGCGGGGGACAAAGTTTCGTCATTTATCACAGGAGAGCCAGAAACACCGGTAGCGGACCCTTCTGCTACGTTTATTGTGTGTGTGTGTGTGTGTGTGTGTGTGTGTGTGTGTGTGTGTGTGAGAGAGAGAGAGAGAGAGAGAGAGAGATTTGTAACAAAATATATGCAAAAAAGTTATGTAATATGAGGTAAATAAATAAAAATGTTAAAAATTAATTCATGTTAGGTTAGGTTAGGTTAGGTTAGGTTAGACAGACTGTCATCGTACAGAACTCCAACATTTATTCCATAATACATACATTTGTGACTTATCTCCTATAGAACAAAGCAGCACAGGTTGTTGGGGTTTGTTGGATGTTTTCCTATGAGAATTTCAGTCTTCTATATGTAAATAGATTATATATATAGACTCGTAAGTACAAGTGGGGTCGAGCAAAACACCGAGGGCCCAAGAACCCAGCCCTGCACACCCTTGGGGAAAGCAGGGGTGGGTGGTGGGGAGGGGAAGGGGGAAGCATCACTGCCTGGGGGTCACACACACAGGGGGGCGAGGGCAGCGAGTCATGTCTGGAGGGAGAGGCGCCCAGGTGAGGTGCCCAGGTGAGGTGCTCGGCGACACGGGATGCGGGTAACAACAGGTAACATTTGAATGCGTAGCCGGAGAAGAGAGTTTTGTTGGTGCGTGTGTCCTGAGGGAGGGGTTGGGGACTGAGGGAGGGCAGGGCGGTAGCTTCGGAACATGACTAGAGTTCTTGGGTCTCCGCTGAGGCGTTGCGGGGCCTGACGTTTTGACTGGCGGGTTTGACGATGAGTGATTCAAAAGATACAAAAAACAGAAAAGCGTCAATACTTAAAGAAAAAATTGGTTTCTTTATATTGAGACGTAGTAATGGTTTGTTTGTGGTGAAGGTGAGAAAGTTTGTTCTGTTTCCAAACCTTCATTTTGTTCGTGGCGATCGATTGGGTTTCTCTTATTAGGTTTGATTCTGATTTTGAAGTTCTTACAGTTTGTGTCAATATGTCGACCAAGATACTAAATTTCTTCTTTTCATCCTAGTGTGTTTCATAGATTAAAATTATCATGTGAAATTTTTCTTATTTTCGTTTTCAATTAAAAAAAATATATAATCATTACATCCAAAATACAAGTAAGAGACTAATTGATAAAGAAAACAATAATTGACCCTGGAATCACGATAAATCACCGCATAGACTTCCACTAAATGATTAAATAATTAAAAAGTGTCAATGCCGACAAACTCATGAGGAGAGGAACCCGCGAGTCCACCACAACAAACATAAAAAGACGAGGGGAGCTGGGAATTAAAGGGAGGTTGACGGGAGGATTGTGTGCTCGATAGAAATACTCTTCTTCTCAGGCTTCGCAGACCAACTATCTATTATAACTGGTATTTTCCACAGAGCATTAGGTCAATAATTTACTCTCAAAGCAGACTGCGGCAGTATACCCTTCAAAATCAAAGGTAAAAACACATGAATTACATAATAAGAGAGGATAGACGAAGGGAGAGGGGTGGGGATGGACGAGGACGAGGAGGAGGAGGAGGAGGAGGAGGAGGAGAGGATATCAACACACAATCTCGGTGGTATGTAACTGCTCGGTCACTTTTTTCCTCGTTATTCACACACGGGTGGGCGGAGCAGTCACCACCCCGCCGCACCACACACGCACGCACCTCACTCACTCGCACCTTATCGTATAGAGTAATAACGTTAATCGGGGGATTCACATATGCTTGAGAATGTCTGAAAATTGCTTTTGATAGTAATGAAGTGAGAGTTAATAAAAAAAGGAAATATGACCACCACATTGTTTGCAGTTTTTTTATCTTTTTTCTTCATTTACCTGCATTTTTTGTTCACTTTCTCGGTAAACAACAATGATTCTTCCTCTTCTTCTTCTTGTTGGCAGTGGTGACCATTAAGTAAATTAGTAATCGAGTTCCTTACATTCTACCATTAATTAAGGGTTAAAGTCTTTCTTCTATCACTTTTCTCTCAGTCCATCTAAGTAAAAAGTAATCAATGCCAGATCGGGTTTTTTTTTTTTTCAGAAAGCAGAAACATTTGTGAAGTGATTTTTATTAGCTTTTAAACTTAACACACACACACACACACACACACACACACACACACACACACACACACACACACACACACACACACACACACACACACACACACACACACACACACAGTTCTTCCACAATGGTCATGTTTCTGTACCCCGTCAGTCACCTCTCACCATTGTTCATCATCATCACTGACCGGAGAGAGAGAGAGAGAGAGAGAGAGAGAGAGAGAGAGAGAGAGAGAGAGAGAGAGAGAGAGAGAGAGAGAGAGAGAGAGAGAGAGAGAGAGAGAGAGAGAGAGAGAGAGAGAGAGAGAGAGAGAGAGAGAAAGAGTGAGTAGAAGAAAACTATGTACATGAATCATTCTCTTGTCTGTCTGTCTGTATCTGCGTACCTGTTTTGTTTATATTTTACCTTAATTGCGTAACTTGAACACCTGTCCATGGGTGAAGCAAGTCTGGGCAGTCCACACACTTACACACACACACACACACACACACACACACACACACACACACACACACACACACACACACACACACACACACACACACACACACACACACCAGAGAGTGAGAGATGAAAAAAAAATCACGTAATTGGCAGCCAAGATTCCTGGTACTGGCAGGTCGAGTCTGGGCATCAGGGGTCGTGCGGCGGGC
>NC_059303.1:3185359-3192859 GCF_017591435.1 Portunus trituberculatus
GGTAATGTAATAATTGATCTGTTTATGCCCTAAGTTTTTTTTTTAAGATTTTTATTTTTATTTTGAGTCTGTTTCTAATGTTTACCTTCAATATTTCCTTAGTTCTGTATGTGCGTGTTTTTATTTATTTATTTTTCCTTCCCTTCAGTTAGTCAATATGTAAGTTTGTTTTTATATTAATGTAATTGATCTCTTTTATGCCGTATTTTTTTTTTTTTTAAGATTTTTTTATATTGAGTGTTTCTAATGGTTACCTTCAATAGTTCCATTCATGTATACGTGTTTGTAGTGCCTCTAATCTTAGTGGCAATCTTCTTCCATACATTTACTACTTATGAGGAAAGGAAGACAAAAAGCTAGCACGTGGTTTCAATGTGATGAGAGCAATGTCAGAAGGTCATGAAGTTTTAATACGGATATTTTACGTGGTTTCAATATAAGCCGTGTTGGCGGAGGTCGTGAAGAACAGTGTTGATAAGGATCCAGTGGCAGTGTTGGCGCCGGGGTGATGGTATGGTATGGAGGGTGCAAATGAGGTGAAGTACTTGCATAAGACGTGGACAAGTAACGAGAGGCGTGGAGAGGCGGTAAGAGCAAACCTTTCGCCGTTAATCCCTGACGGACGCTCGAGCGGGATGTGAGGCAGCGGCGCCCGGGACGACTCAAGAAAAATTAATCTTTGGTTCGTTATCGCCTCCTCAGCATCGTGGCTCGGCTCGGGGTTAAGAGTGGAAGCGTTTACAACTTTTGGTTCTTCGTGCCCACAAGAGGCTTTCATACAGGGAGGATCAAAATATGCCGGTGTAGACTTTAACAAGATGTTCCTACTTGCTATCAAAAGCCTGCACTGTACTTCAAGACCTTGCATATAATTTCCTTATACTTCGCTTCCACTAATAGATTTTTCAATATTTATTTTAATTGGATAATCTGTTCACTATTCGTCATTTCCTCCATGTTTCCTCATTTCCTGCATGTTTTTTTCAGTTTTATTGAGAAATATTATTATTATTCTGTGTTTACCAATGCAACTATGTTTTCATTATTTTTTTATGAGAGGCTTTCTGGTGTTTTTGTGTTCAAATGAAAAGAGGTGAAAGATGGTGGTGGTGGTGGTGGTGGTGGTGGTGAGAGTGACAGAGACAAGGGGAGGAATCGGTGCTTTCATTATGGACAACATTTCCTCCCTTCATGCAGTCACTTATCCTTACGCTTCAATTCTCCATTTTCTTTAATCAGCCTCAGCCCCTCACCCTCGGCGCTCAGTACCACCAATTTCACCCATAATTCCTATTCATTCACTTTGGCTCCCTTTCTCCTATCCGTCTTACTGACTCACTCCCCTGCTTTCCATTTTTCTATTTTTCATTTCTTTCTTCAGTCAGAACACCTTTGCAAATTTCTTCTTCCAATTCTTTTTTTCCTTTCTCTTTCTTCTTTCCGTTTCTCTACCTCCTCCACTCTTATCTTCCCCTCTTCTCCCCACACCCTGGAACATTTTCTTTTCCCTAACATCTATTTCCCTATCCTTTTCCTCTTCACCCATCTCACTTCCCCTCCCTCTTACCGACACACTCCTATTCACCAAATACATATTTCTGCTTTTCCCTTTTCCCTTTCTTATTCCTCCCTTTCTCCCATTTTTGTGCTTCCTAACTATTTCTCCTTCTGCATCCTCCACCTTTATCTTCCTCTCTTCTTACCACACCCACAGACCTTTCCTTCTTCCCTGGCACTACATACCTCTCTCCTCCCCTTTCCTGTTCATCCTTCCTATGTACCCCTTCTGCTCCCCTCTTCTCACCACACCCTCAAACCCTTTCTTCTTCTATAGCACTACCTACCTCATCCTCTTCCCCTTTGCTCTTCACCCTTCCCACGTCCCCCTTCCAGCTCACTCTCCCCCCTTCACCCTGCACCGGGCCATCAGCAACACGGGATCATGACCACGGAACAGCTGACAATTAGGGGGAGGCGGGAGGCGGGTCGCGGCCAATAATCCACAAATATGCCGCACTAAACGAAACAAGTGGGAGTTTTAAGACCTCCTGAAGCCGAGTTTTATGTCCCGGCTGCAGCGCCTCCTGGGTAATGCCGCGCAGGAAAGCTGTTTGAAGGGAAGGTAGAGCTGAGGCTGGCTAGGAAGAGCTGAGTAAGGTAGGGTCTGTGTGAGAGTGGAAGGAGAAAGGTAGAAAGGAGAAGTTTTAGTGTAGGTAAGAGAGAGAGAGAGAGGAAGGATATAGAGTAGAGACAGGTGAGACAGGTGGTGAGGTTGGGGAAAAGCTAAAGGAAGGACTGTGTGTTTGTGTGTGTTTGTGTGTGTGTGTGTACAGTCTGAGAGCTTTGAAGGAAGGAAGGAGGAACGTGGGGAACGTAAAGAAAGAGAGTTTTAGTATATGAGAGGGAGTGAGAGTAGGGAAAGGAAGGTCTGTTACTTGAGTGTATAGAGTTTGAAATTGTGAAAGAAATGCGGAGGATAGAGAAGGTAAAGAAAGAGGAGTTTAGTGTAAGAAACGAAGAAAGAAAGATAGATTGTGTAGAGGAGTGAAAGAGGAGGCAACGTAGTGGGATATTTAAGGAAGATAGAGGAAAAGGGATCTTAGCCTGAGGAAAAAGAAAAACATTGGGAAAAATATAGAAAAAGAAAGAAGGTGGTACTGTAAAGAAGAGAATAAGGATGTAAGCAAAGGGGAGAAAGGTTATAGAGAAAGAGTGAAGTTATTGTAAAGGAGAGGATGGAAAGAAAACGTATGACGCGAGAAGCAGAAGAAAGGAAAAGAAAAAAAAAACCAGAAGTTTCATTGAGGTGTGGAGGAAGGAGAAGAGGGAAGGGAAGAGGAAGAATAAAAGAATAGGAGCTTGTGTAGGTGAGCAAGGAAAGAAAGAGAGAAAAGGACGGGTAGTGAAAGGTAGCAAAGGTGTACTGTAAGAAAAGGAAGAAACAATTAAGAAGCAGTTTTGTGAGAGGGTTTTGGGATTTATAATAAGATTCAGCTTTTTCGAATGACCACCACCACCACCACCATCATACAAACTCAAAATCAAACCTCACTTTAAATACAATCTCTTACAATAATCACAGTCAGTCCCAACACACGAGGCGCCGCCATGACCGAGGCCAAACAAGGTGAGGGAGGCTGCCATTACAATCGTACCTTTGGATCACGTGTTGCGGCCAAACGAGGGGCAAGAAACGATCAAAGAAAGAAAAAAAAAACGGTAAAAAAAAAAAAAAGAGGCCTCGTCCATCTGAAGGTCACTTAGCGGCTACAGTGATCATGAATATTTCTAGTGATATTATTTCCAAGTTTTTTTCTTATTCTTAATTTTTTTTTCTCTTTACATTATACTCGTACTGACATTATTTCCAAGGTTTCTTTCTCATTTCATCTTTTATTTTCTCTATTTTTACATTATCATCCCTCAAGAACCATGTACACCTTTAATCACTGACCGGCCCTAAATCCTCTTTTTTCCCTATCATTGCTAAGTGGATGCTAGTATAAATAAATAGCAAGGACTACACAAAGACCGTCGCTTAATTACACGAGTGGTGCTGGAGGCTCCGTTCGTCTCGTGTTTTTATTTATGGAGACTGGCCAATGAGGTGTTTTGTGTTGAATTTTGCATCAAAGACTCAAGACCGACGAACGAGTGGTGGTGGTGGAGAGTGAGAGAGTACTTCTTATGTAACCTCTTCTATGAGTCTTGGTTTTTATGAGTAAATGATCGAGTGCTTCTGAAGGAGAGTGAGCGAGGGAGGGAGGTCTACGGTGTGTCTTTTTAAGTGTGGGATGACAGGATGGGATTAATTACAAGCTAGTGGTGAACGAGTACTTCCAATATAACCTGGAATTTTAGTAGTAAATAAGAGAGTGGTTCTGAAGGGGAGTGAGCGAGGGAGAACTAGTGTGTTTTTTCTAAGTGTGGAGATGATAGGATAAGATTAATTACAAACTAGTGTGTTTTGTGAGGAATGAGCGAGGAAAGACTACTAATTCAACTTCTGTATCAAGTAAGCAATCAAATCATTAGAAAGAGTAAAGAAGTGAGTGGTTCTGAGGGAGGTCTTATTGTGTGCCTCTTCTAAATGAAGCATGATATGATGGAATTAATTACAATCTACTGGGTCTTGTCGAAGAATGAGCGAAGAAACACTGATGATCTAACTTCTGTATCGAGTGAGGGATCAAATAATAAACGAGTCGTCCTGGTGGGGAGAGAATAGAAGAGGACAGCTAACATGACTTCATCTAAGAGTGAGGGATGTTAGGATGGAGGCTAATTATATGCTACAGGTGTTCCCACGTGATTACCAAAGGCTGGTGATGTTCTACAGGTGTGTATAGGTGATTAGTGAGGGTTGTCAGGCGTTTCCAGTTCTAGATGGTATTGTGTTACAGGTGTGTTGGTGAGATAGATAGAGGACAAGTTATTATTATTCTCTAGGTCAATGTTTGTACAGGTGTTTGCTGGTGGTGACAAAAAATAATAATAATAATGATACAACGGATTACTGACATATTGACGACAGGGTATTGAAGTCCTCAAATAACAGTTAAACGCTCTACAAGAAAAACTGAGCCATAATCTTCCAGGCGGCAAAAAAAAAACTGTTTGGTTCCTGAGGCGCATCGACATTATGTAAAGTCGTTTTGTTGGCAGGTCAGTATGTGTTTGTCTGTCTCACGGTTTTATTCACCATTACAATGGACGTAAAGGCCGAACAGGGTAATAATTCCGTGTTGATTTTTGGATAGCAGTTCATGAAGGGAGACTTAATATCCAAACGTCTGTGTTTCACTTTATCTTGGTCTGATTTACCGACGCATTACCGCATAAGTGGCAGTTTACGGCATTCCTCCTTTTTGCTCGCTGGGGAGTCGAGGAACGAGCAGGAGTAAAATTTATGTTCATCCCCATATCCTTTCGGCTCCCGCGATGTCTTGTCTCCTCCGCTTCGATGTTTTTCATCCCTGGCAGAGACTGAGGAACGCACTCTCTTGCCCCCACCGCCAATTAGCATCGAAAAGGATCGCTTCCCTGCCAGATTATCTTCTGTGAAAAATTTGTCTAAACCCACACAATCCTGAACCACTACAAACCTTCCTTCTGTCCGGCGATCGCTGCCGAACTTTAACTTTAGGACAGAATAAATCAGACGAAATGTGAGGTCGTGAATGACATTAACTGAGAACCATACGTCTTATCTCCGCCCGCATCGCCGTGGCTTTCAGCAGTCGCAACAGCAGTGCAAGATAGGCATCACTTGGGCATCCACCAGAGAGAAGTCTGACCCTCCCCCTCCACCCTGCAACATTTTAATGGTCCTCCTTATTGGTCATTTTTCCCCCTCTACCAATACTAAAATGACGGTGTTCAGGAGGAAAAACATCCCCTTGGTGCGTTCTTTTCCGTCAGGTATAGCGTTACCTGAGGCAGAGCACTTATCAGCATTGCAGGAGTTGATTTCCCCGCTTTACGCTGTGCTTAGGGGACGAAGGAGGGAGGGGAGAGATGATGCCGGCCGCGCCCCGACCTCCCTCACCCAAGGTTTTATGAGGCCCTAGCGCCCTTGCGTCACCTCGCCCACCGGATACCTCGACACGGCCCGCCATCACGACCGAGTCCGCCGAGAATCTTGGGTGTGATCGTACGAGTCCCGGAGATCGTGGCCGAGTTAACTTATCTGAAGAGACCGATTTTGGATCAAGTTCAAGCCACAACGACTCCAGAACCTGAAGACCTGGATCCTCTTTGCCCATTTGCCACGTTGCTTATCACAATCTTCGGCCGTTCTTAAACTTCTTTATCTCTTTATTGCCGTTGTGTTTGTTTTATGTCCTGTGACCGGTGAGCTAGACCCCTACAGTCCCCTCCTTTATTCCTTCCTCGCTGCGTCGCTGCCCGCCCCGCCCCGCCCCGTCCTGCTCCACTCTGCCGCTGTCCCTGTCCAACCACATAGCGTGCCCGCCCACTGCTCCCCTCTTCTCCCCACGCCCTGAGAGGAGTCGTCGCGGCGATCTGTACCTTGATACCTATATGTGACATGCATCCACTACACGCGCGGGCACACACACACACACACACACACACACACACACACACACACACACACACACACACACACACACACACACACACACACACACACACACATAGCAAATCCAAATCTCCTTCATCATCAAGTAAAAAGAAAGGATCTCGCCCTTCCTCCCCCCTCTTAAAAAAAAATTCTCTTTAAAAATAGAATGAAAAAAAAAGTAAAAAGATGAAAAAAAATAGAGAAAAATAAGAAAAAAATCCCCCGCACCCGCCCCTGCTTGATACGCCAGGCAGCAGGCAGGGGCGTGGGCGTGGCAGAAAGAGAGAGGCATCAGAAGGAACACTCACCACTCTGATTGGCACGCCCATCCTGGAGCTCCTGCTGCTGCTGCGTCTGGTGCGTCTTGGGGCTGAGGTGCGGGTTCTCGTTCTGGCCTGAGGAGCCGCCTGAAGCTGCAGCCGCTGCCGCCGCCGCCGCTGCTGCCACGGCTGCGTTATTCACCCCTTCCTTAGCTAGAGACTCGGCTGTTGGGGATACGAGACATCCTATTACTAAGAGGCGGCGTTTAAAATGAGTTTACTATTCTACCTTACTGTTCTCTCTCCTCTACGACGTTTTTATTTTATCTATGTCCTCCTGCGGCTGTGAAAATGGTTTATTATGCTTGGGACCCCGAGACTGGAGCATAAAGATAAACGTCCACAAAAACCTGCCCCACAAAACCCCCGCCACAAAAAACAGGGGAGATGGGAGCCACCTTGACGCCCGACACGTGTGGCTGGCGGGGGGCGGGGGTGGGCGTGGGAGGTGATGTGTGACCGCCCTTCCTCCCCCTTCCCACCTTCTCTCCCCTCCCTGGCCCACCAAACACTGCCGCTCCCTCTTGTGATTCTGACATCCCTCTTACTCCTCCTCCTCTTAAGAAAACCTTGTCCTTACCTCCTTCAGCCCCAAAACTTGCTCCTGACCTGTACCATCACCACCACCACCACCACCACCACCACCACCACCACCACCACCACCACCACCACCACCACCACCACCACCACCATCACCACCTCCACCGGGTAAATCACAAATTCCATCACAAGATATCTTCCAAACACTATAAAATCCTTGTGTTATTTTCTTTAATCTCCTTAAAAAAAAAAAAAAGCATGCATTGTCTGTGTTAATAAAAAAATATTAAGTAAAAGTGACAATATATGAATATGAAGAAGGAAAATAGAGAAAAAAAAAAAGAAATCATAACTCTCAACAAAAGTACACAGGGATATAAATGTGAATAAATTAAATGTATCCACTATTTTTTCCCTCGTCGTCAGAAAAGAAGTGAGACAGAAAAAGGAGAAAGAAGGAAAAAGTGGAGCGGTGAAAGAAGGAGAAGGTTTGACGGAAAGTTTTTGACCGCTGCTAATGTGATTAAAAAGGAGAAGAGGAAAAAGAGTGAACGT
>NC_059303.1:3197859-3200359 GCF_017591435.1 Portunus trituberculatus
GGAGTAGTACGTGTGGAATTGTGCGTTACTGTCGTGGATAGATGGATGGACATGTGGGTTATGCGAGTAGTAGGGAAATAAGGGAAGGAAGTTGTAGTGTGGTAATGTTCGTCTTTTTGCCAAACTAGTAAACCCACGTGTTAATAGCAAGGAAGAAACAGTAGTCATGTGTGTTCCAGGTTCCCGCGTGTGTAGCGTGAGAACACTCGTGGTTCCAGTGGCAGGAGTCAAGGAAAGGTGTGTTACGGTGTTACGGATTTATAAGAGGACGTGATAGTATTTACTTACACTTCACTTTCTCGTCCTCCATCAGTTGCTTCTCTAGTCTCTCCCGCATCTCCTTCTGCCTCTGGAATTCCAGCTGAAGGTGTTCTGTGTAGAGAAAAAGAGATAGTAGTTTTATTTATTTATTTTTTTTGTCACATTTGTCTACAGTTATCTTTCTTTTTATAGCATTTCAGTTTTCCTCGCCATTCTTCTACCACGTGGACTCACCCTTCTCTCTGATCCACTGCTTCTCCTCATGCCTCACGCTCTCTGCTGCCACTTTCAGGAGGTTCTGAATGTTGCCCAGGAGGTTCTCGAGGGAGGAGAGCGGCGGGTGGTGCGTCGCGGGCGTCACATCGGGTCCGCCGGCCATGCTCAGTCCCGCCAGCCCACTCAAGCCTGACGTGGACGACAAGAGTTATGTAAGAGTCGTGTCGGGACCGAGTGAGGACCCGGCGAGCTGGACTTTAATGGATTATTGGAAACTTAATGTGAAAAATTAGTGTAAAATGTTTGTCTCATCAGCAGACAATCAGAGGCAGCCAAGATCACACAGAAGCCTCGTGGGCGTCTACTACTGCCAGCTAAATCTAATTAATTCATCACAAACAATTCTCTGTCACAAATTTTAACCTGGAGGTAGACGGTCGTCCCCGACGGGTAGGAGGGCGGAGCACTGTGACGTAGTAGGCGTGGCTACACTACTGCTGCTGCTGCTGCTGCTGCTACTGCTGCTGCTGCCATTGATGTTCCCGGAGAGCAAGTTCCCGACGCCTCCCGCCAGGACCCCCACGCCCCCGCCGGCACCGCTGGTGTTGTTGGCCGTGGAGGTGAGGGTGTTGGTGATGGTGTTGTTGTTGTCGTTGTTGTTGCTGGTTGAGTAGTGTAGCGAGGGGCGGTCCGAGTAGTCGAAGTCCTCTCGGTCACTCAGGTCTGCGGGAGGAGGTTTGGGGCGTGTGGGGTCAGTGGAGACAGTGGGTGATTGGTGGGAGGTTTGGGAGGGGCATGGTAGTGTGTTAGGCAAGGCTGGGGGACTAAGCTATGAGAGACAAAGCAGCACCTTAGCAAACAGACACAAGACTCTCGAACAAGAGAGAGAGCGAGCGATTGCAACGGAGACAACAGCAGCGGCTAATGAAAATAGTGTGATAGAAAAAATGAACCAGTGAGCAAAAAAGCTAATATAGTGGTGTGAGTGGCAGCACAGACGATGGCTCAGGCGGCGAGTGGATGGAGGCACGAGTTCACGAGTTATTTCCAGTAAAAAGAAAGCAAAAAAGTTAATTGTAAGTAGTGAGAGGGAAGCGACTCGTCCGTGCAGCTTACCATTTTTGTCGTCGAGGTCGTCAGCGTCAGAAAGAGCCTCGTCCTTGTCGTCCCTTGGGGTGGGAGCGTCGCTGAGGTCATCGCGGGAGTCACTCTTGCTACTTAGGTTGAGGGCGTCTCCCTCCCCATAGCCTGCCGGGGCGCGAGACAGTGGGGTGAGCAAGGGACCAGAGAAAAGGATCTGAACGGCAGTCTGACGTAATCCCTTCAGTACTGGGACACATTTATATCTTGAGATTTCTGTACGATTGGACCATTTTATTGACATTTGAAAGAGTCTATGGAGGTCAGAAGAGTAATGGCCACAGTCTTCACTGTTTTAATCACCCACATAAGTTTCTGAAGCTGTATAAAATTATCAAATAGTAAGCAGAATAAATATGGAAACGCGTCATAGTACTCAAGGTGGATGCGCGTTAGCTAATCTTTGCCACATCACCTAGAATTCCACTCCACCAGGAACACAATAAACTAGTGACTGTTAAGATCCAACACCACACTTTGAAGACTCCAATAAAACGTTTTGAACATAGATATATCAAAGAAATGTATCGAAGAGCTTATGGAAACACAATCAACTTCAAATCTCTCTCCTCAATATCCGACAACCACATTTGCAGTCCAAGAAAAGCAAGGCTGTGAAGGATGTCGAGTGTATCAGAAGACTAACCGTTTGTTTTGTGCGGTGATGCTGGGCGGTCTGCTGCCTCGTCCCTCTCCAGACCCAGCATTCGGTCAGCTCTGTTTCTGTCCTCGCGTATTCTGTGAAAAAATAAACACCAAAACCGTATAAGTAAGATAAAAAATGTAAGGACACAGTAAATTTTGGATTATCCTTTATAGGGAGTCACATCTTTAGTATCATTTTCTGTCATCACTTCTTGCTTGGCCAATAAGAATTAATCCT